>NC_141321.1:14676508-14964008 GCF_037954235.1 Aulostomus chinensis | reverse complement strand
ACACAAAGACAATGACATTGGTTTAGAGGAGGTAAAAGTTGCAATCCCTCACATGTTCAGCAGAAAAGTGTTTGACACGCGACTTGGATAAATGTTGCATTCAAAGCTAGTGCAATCAAAAGATTTTTTTTTTTTTTTTAATCTTTGAAAAATAAATGATATTCTGTGGTAGCCACCGTTAAAGAAATGTTTGGGAAAAATTGCTTTATTTGAGAAACAACACGAAACAAAAGTGATTAATCCTGAATCTTGTCAAAAAAAGACAGGGTTGATGCACCTTTCGGAGTTTGTAAAATTGTTTTCTACATTTACTCCTACAAGCTGATGCTGTGGCAGCTGAAATTCACCTTGCATGCAAAATCATTCTTTTTTGAATTTGAGAACGTGAAAGCATTTTAAAGTTAAGACAACTGTGTTTCCTCTTCAGTCATACACCAACTGAAGGACTCAGGCTTCTTTCGATTTAAAGCTCATTTTTCCAATTCACTTGTAACAATAAAAAGAAGACAAATTATCACAACCTTGTGTTTTGGAATCTTGTTTGGAAGAGACAAATCAATCAGACTAATCTCAAGGATTGTGTTCTTTCATTGGCTGTCGGAGGGAGCGATAAGCAAATATTTCTATTATGCTGCCATGTGCAACAGCTAGCATCAGGGAGCCTATAAATCCTTACATTCGCTGCTACCATCATGCCTCTCCCCTGCCACTCCAGTTGTGATGGCTCTTTCCAGGGTGAAACTGCAGAACTGGAACGTGAAGATGAAAGCAGAGTTTCACACCACTAAATGCTTTTGGACCACATGTCTGCACGCCACCATACAGTATACGTCCATACGCACATGGAATTATGAGGCGTAACCACATGAGTTTTCATCACAGAAGAAGACTGTTACACTGTGGTGAGATGGATCCAGGACTCTTGCAAAGGGTTTTTATGTGAGATAGTGCTTTTTTTTTTCCCTTTTAACAAACAAATCTACAACAGAGTTATCAAAAAAGGCTGGCGATACAAAGATGAAAACTCTACTGAAGCAGCTGTTTCACAGCATTAGTTGGGTAATTACAAGTGATTGGTAGCTGTACGCTAACCTCATGGGAAGTTAACGCCTGTAAGCTCTGATGTAATGGTCCAACATCCGTCAGAACAGCCTTCACTAACAGCCAGCGACTGAGCATCTCTCATAGCTCAGGTTGCTCTTTGGGGAAAATATTTAAGTGTTTCCTTGCATGGATTTTCTCAATATGTCGAAATCATCTGATGTCATTTTTCTTCTGTTGTCATTATATTCACAGTCACTTGAGCGACAGTCACCTAAATGTCAGTATAGGTCATTTAAACATGCATCTCCAGTTATTCTCCCTGAGAGTTCAGTCTCCATGATTTATCTGCATGCCATAATCGGCATACTGTATATCATTTTTTTTCCCTGATATAATAAAATAGCAGAACATTGACATGGTAAATTTAGTGGGATGTTTCCATCGAACAGACAAGAGCTGAGTATTTCAAACCCAAGTGAAACTTTACCAAACATTTCATCTGTTTTTGTTGGAAAAGACAAATTACAACCCCCCAAAAAGTATTCAGCACTTGAAGTAGCAAGGAACAGCTAGGCAATTGTAACTGGCACACTGTCAAAAGCCATTCCTTCTACAATCCCCTCAGTCACAGGACACTCTTTTGTCTGGTCCCCTCTCAATGTCAAAAAATCAGCAGGCACTCTGACACTCTGATGGGGTCAAAGACCTCCGCCGCTGTGAGAGGGTGACCATGTTGATTCGAGGACAGGATCTGTCATCACCCGTTATGTTGCACACATGCCTGAGACACAAATGAAAAAAAGCACGAGACAGTGCTTAGCGTATTAAAAGTAGAATCAAAGGAACTGAATGTACACAGTAAAGTGTAGCAAGCAGACAGATGTGAGGTGTCATTGCTCTGTTTGTCTAAAGTTATTTTTACCTAACATTTAAATCCTGTGACACTTTAAATAATGTGAATCAAAATACACCCATAAAGGAAAGGATATGAAAGGAGAGACATGCATGGGCCATGAAACGGTGCCAGCGGCCTTATCATTTCATTTTCTTTAGCCCATCTATAAATGGCATGCATTTTAATTCTTTTAATTATGGATCCGTGCTGCAATTACCTCAAATTAAATTACTTTGCAAACCTCTGATGAATACACAGCTAAGTGAGAAGAAGAGTATCATTCTTCCAGGGATTTAACCTCAAGTTCTCTGACACGTTGAGCTATCACCCGCACGTCCTAAATCCAACTCCATATGGAACTGAAATATTGAAAATGCCTAAAAGCCCATACTGTACCCATTCTAGAACCAAATCAGCACTCAAACTCCTCCAAATCCCTTCTTTCCCCAGTTCTACTCTATTCATGGGGCTGTAGAGATTACAGAGAAGAACCCTGCCTGGCAGGCACGCCACACTTAAATAATCTCTGGGTGAAATCCCAGTGTTAATGTGGGGTTTCTGGATCATGGCACTGCAGTGTGCTGCGGCGCTCTGTGGCGCGGTGGTCGCAGCTGATGGGCATGTATCAGGCGGCGTGGAGAGGGGGTAAAAGAAGAGGATGAAAAGAAGGAGAAGACAAATAATGACGAGAAGAGAAAGAGAGGGAGAAGGAGGATAGGAGGAGAATAAAGGAAGAGAATACAACAATGCAGTAAGCAGCAATGGAAGAGATGAAAAGAAGAAGCAGGGGAGACAGAGAGAGAATAGAGGATGAGAAAAGATAGCACTGTGGAGGCGAGATAGTCCCCTGAGTGGGCCACAAGAAGCTTGCCAAGGTCTAAATGACATTACTCTGCATGTTATATACTTCATGGCCTTGGGTGGGTGTCCTGTGTGCCAAGAGATGCATAAAATCTTGACTGCTATTCTTACCCTTCACTACAGCTGACCCATAAACACACTCATCAGACACTTGGAGCATGGCATCAAACCAAGTATGCTCAACACGGGAAATGAATTAATTACTTGATGTTTCAATTGCAGCACAATAATTGCTTTAGTCCACAGGATGAGCAAGAAAGTGAGACGATGACTAGATAACATATGTCTGTGAAGACAACAGCATAATGACGGGATTAGCGTCTGAAGGCAGCTCTCACGGACACATATGGCAGGAGTGTGTGTGTGTGTGTGTGTGTGTGTGTGTGTGTGTGTGTGTGTGTGCGTGTGTGTGTGTGTGCGCGCACGTGTGCGCAAAATTGGTCATTTTGCATGCTTGACTTGCAAAGGTATCTGTGCCTGGTTCTGAATACCGAGCATTAATAATCAAGAGTGAAACAAAGTCCGTTAGCCTCACGGTCTGCCTCTTCCATCCACTCTCCATTCTCAGTGCTAACCTTGTCATTATTTCATCACCTGGCCTTGCCCCCCACCCCCAAGCCCTCACACCCCCTACCTCTCCAGTGAAATGATCTTCCCACTCAAGTCAGAGCAGTGGAATTGAATTACTCATCAAGAGCACAACCTTGTCTATTCAAAAAGATACTTTCATTCTTCTTCTGCCCCGAATGACACATGACTGAGTGATATCTCATCAATCCGCCTCCGAAATGCAACCAGGCGAAAGGAGCCTCAAACGCGTGTTTAGATTCACATGCAGTTTTCAGTTCTGTGTGTTGTCGACTTGTTATTGGCTCTTGACACTCTTTGTCCTTCTGGAGCAACAGCTCAATGATAAAGACAGCTTATTACTACCAAACGTTAAATCTGAGAGATGCTTCTTTTTTTAGATTATTGTTACTAAACCATTCTGCAGAGAGAAATTAACTCCAAATGTTGTAAACTATTGTGCTCCAGAGTCAAAGTTAGAATCATGAGTCAGGATAAAATGTGTTACCTGTAGAAAGCCCCGAGCAGCTGAAAGAAGAGGTAATTAAGAGTAAATAGTATAACATGAGGTTGTGTTAAGGCCTTTGACACTTCTAATTGCATTTATTTAAAGACTTGACCTCTTAGTCACAGTGAAATTCAATAGAAGTTAAAGCAGCCAGAATATCCAACAATTAATTTCAAAGACTTTGTAAAGAACACAGTGTTTTGAATGTTTGCAGAAGGTCGAGTGCTGCTGTGGACTGCTGTGTGAGGGGAGGTTGGTGGGGTGAGGGGAACAATCTGTACCAGTTAATTAGCACACACTCGGGGGCATCAGGACAGCCCTCTCTAAATCCCCCCTTCATCTCATGCCACCACAACAAGGCCTGATAGATTAACCTGGGAGCATCATCATCTCAGCCACACGGGGCCGTCGATATGCAACAAAGCAGGACAAAAGCGTGAGAATATACATTTGTGTGGGTGCGGCGTTGGTGGTATAGGTCTGTATCAGCGGGCTTGATATGCAACATTTCCATAAAATATTATATTTTGACATCAGAAACTATACATGACTTCTGTTTTCTAACTAAGTGAAGAAAATGTAAAGTAGGGTCAAGGGCTGATTTAAATGTATCTTGCGTCTCTATAGATCCCAGATGTAGAGGAGGGGAGCACATGCTCACAGTTTTTACTACTCTGTTCAATAAATTAATTTCAACAACTATTTTTCAGTTCACCTCAGGTCTAGTCCCAAGCTACATGACTCAAGCAGAAGAAGTTGGTTTAGTGGTTTGCTGGATTAAGTTTCTCTGCATAATTTCAAATATTTTCACAGTGCAATTTGAATAATTGCTGTGTGATATATTTCTAGTCTTCGAATCAAATAAGTGTCTCTTTTTTTTGCATTTTCAAAGATCTCTCAGAATGTAAAGAATGCAGAAGATATAAGATGCATGCGTGAACTTAATTCTATTTCTCCAGTTTTTCAATTTTCACTCAGTTTTAAGATACTGAATAAAGTTTGTTAAAACTTTGCAATAATCTGTTTCGTATTTTAACAGCTTTTCAGCATGACGTCAGTGTTGTGTGAAAAGGTCATTGCACAAAAATAATATTTTGTGATGAACAGTTAATAAACAGTTCAGAATCTAAATTGACAAGATTTAAACAGAAGGTTAACTAACAAAAGACAAGACTGACAGAAAAAACAGTAACTGATGAGCGCATAATCAAACACAACGGACATAAAAACAAAAAAAAAAGACTTACATGAGAAACTAGAAGACAAACTGAACTCATCACGCAGAGACACAGCTGGGAAAACACAGATGAATCTGATTGGCTGAGAGATGCAGGAAACAGGAGGGAAGCAGTCAAGACTGTTTAACTAAAGAGACGTAGGTGAGCACACAAAACGGAGGGAGAAGTCAGGAAGTAAAGCTCACTAAGACACACGCAGAAAGTGATTTCAAAATAACAAAAAAAACAGGAAATGATTAAAAAAAACCAAGACAGCTGTAAACACATTACAAGTCATGTGACACTTTGGAAAACAGAGAATAAGATGAAACAGTCCATGATTAAAAAAACACAAAAAGAGTCCAAGACTGAAAGTCCCCAACTAAACTCTGAACAGTCCAAGCAGGGATTGTTTAACTGTATCATTCAGATGTTATTTGAAATAGGCACTCCGCTCTTCCAAAATAAATTCAGAATTCCAAAATTCATTTCCATGTGTAACCTCATAAAGCGAGTCGGAAGTATTGGGACTTTGAGAATTTGCCTTTCATATGATTCCTAAAACATTCCATCCTGTCGGAGGTGCAGCGTGATAGTCAGTCACTCCGAGTAAAACACAAAAATATCTTAACGTAATGGAAACTAATGAGACCAACAAGCACAAGTATGAGTCAGAGAGAGAAAAGTCACCATATTTCCTGTGATATGTTTCATCGGAACTGTTTTGGCAGCGCGATGATGAAATGTATCTTAATGTGATCATTGTTGTGATGCATTCCATTAAAAATCAGTACTTTACTCATAATAACTCTTAGGGAAAAACTGTATTTCAGATGTTTTAGAAGTTCATTATGATGCAACTGCTTTAACTGCAGCTCAAATGTGCTCCTCACCCACTTCACACGGAACATTTGTGGGGTGTGATGAACTCGGCTTGTCATACATACCTCTCTCCCGAGTTTGAGCTTCCTCCTTTTTTTTGAGATAACACAATTTATTGCTCCTTCAACTGCCACTAATACTCTCACATCACTTTGTGGCATTTTTTATTCATCACAGATGGAACACATGATCAAATGTCACAACAGTTCGTGATATTTCTAGCTCTCCTCTCTGGTGCCTTTGCTCAAAGTAGTTCTTTTTAAAAACATATATCATGCTGGGAAATGACTCCACTTTTTTCAATAAAAGATAAAGACCGTCTTATTACCTTCCCATTAAGAACATAACATTTTGTTAAATGGACTACTATTTAAAACACTCCTTCAAGCTCTGAGCCAGATTCAATGACTCTCCGCTGCACCTTAATCAACTCTGCCTCTGCTGTTTCCACTCAGCCTTTTCATGATTAAGAAGAATAAAAATTCATTTTACTTGATTATTCCAAGTCTTAATTCAAACGAGAGCAGAAGTCCCCAGCGGGTAATCTTACATATATCTACATCCAGAGTAAGAAACATCAATATAATTTCTATTCTAGGGCAAGTGGAAGTGGAACAGGTATCAGATATAAAGTGCTGCTTTTTTTTTTTCAAGGTCTATTTATCTCATTCTACACCCCGCAAACACACAGGTAATATTTGCCAAGATGCTGAGAATAATCAGTAACACGTGTGTGTAGAGGAGTCAGGATTAAATATTCTGTTGTGATTTGCTCAGGGATATTAATTACCAGTTATTAGAATAAGACCAGGATGTTTCTATATCTGGTATTCAGCAGAAAACACATAATGGGTTTATACAAAAATAAATATTTGTGCAAAATTTCTATTTGGAAAGAATTAATAATTTAAGGAAGGGCCTGTGATTCTTCATAGCTGGGAGTACAGAGTATCTGTGCCGACGTGACAGAAACAATAGATTAGCTTCATATGAATTAGCTTCCCAGTGCAGTTTCTAACTTGTTTACCTGCACGCTGCACTAAGAACACACATGGGGTGCTACTCAGAGGAGAATGCTGCCAGAGACCGGCTAGAGGAGATGCTGCCATGTGAATCTGGGAGTACCTTGATGAAGATCGAGTGTATTTTAACCAGAAATTTCATGCAATTATTACAAGGAGGTTGATATGAAAAAGTCACCATATTCTAATGATATCTAATGGAAATGTAAGCACAATTATCCTATCCTATCCGAATGTCCAGGAACCTGAGTGATTAGCACGCATATTCTCAGTCATCCAGGTCAGGGCTACTTGGCGCGCTGTTTCGTAGGCCGCTGGACTTGTTTCAGTATGTTTAACCTCTCATTAACAGGATTCTTCAGTTCTTACTAACTGGGGAGTGTCGGAGTGTGTGAAGCACACTTCCCACCTCCGCTGGCGACAGACTCTTGTGCTCAGAGGTTTTGGTCTTGCAAGCGTGTCCACCTCTCATAATGCGGTCTTGAGTTGAGTCCAGGTTCCACCAGCAAAGACCCCTGCAGCGGGGAGGTCAAGCAACGCTGGAAATTTGTTTATCCTCAGTAGAAAATGCACCATTTTAAGATAGTGTTGAAAACATGGTGGTTCAAGTCCGGTTAGGTCTCAGAACAAAATAGTTATGGATAAGAAAAGATTATGGTTTGGATTGAAATAATAAATAAATGGCAATGGCTGAAATTCAGGGCAGTTGGAGTTAGGGGCTTGCTCAAGGGCACCTCGGTAGTCACAATGAGGAAGGGAAGTGCTGCTTTTTTTTTTTTTTTTGGATTGAACCTCTAATCTTTAGGCCACCCCTGCCAAATTTTCCAATTTTAATTACATGGGTTATATATTTACTGGAGAAAAAGTTGTCATGGTCATGGAGGATTAACTCATGAAACTCAGGGTGGCAGTGAATCAACTCCCCTCACGTGACCCCATCAACAGCACTTTATCACCAAGTTTAACGTCAACCATTAGATTAGTAACTGAGTTGAAAGAGGTTTCCAACACTATCATGCAATGTAGAGTTCACGTTGAGAAAACATTCATCAAGTACACAACGCAGAAGCGACGCCAGAGGTTACTTGGACCTAAATGTCTACATGGCTTAACCCATCAGCTCTGATCCCGAAGACTGTGACTGTGACAGAGCTTTTGGCAGAAAAGGTTATGAATGCTGAAGATGTTGAGCAAATGACAACATCACTGCAGCGCAAACAGCTGCATCAGCTGTTCTGTCCCAGGCAGCCCTGGTACCCAAGGGAAAGGTCACAACGACCCATTTTTAGGGACCTCCTCTCCAAGTGACTCATATCAGGGTCCATCATGGCTGATCATGTGACACCCCAGGCAATAACTGGCGGTTGTCAACATTAGTGAGCGCCTGTCATTTACTCTGTCAATTTCAACCTTATCCCAGCTCTATACTCTGCCTGAATCAACAAAATGTCTTGAGCCTTATTACTCAAATGGCTTCAATTAGAACACTCCAGATGACAGTAAAAGCACAGTCATATTAACAACAGGGGGAGAAGGGAGCATCTGAGGGACCAAATTCAATGTCTTGCTACCCGGAAACAAAATTAATAGCTTTACTTTTCAATGGATTTGCAGATAAAAGATAGAGGATAAAATTTTTGTTGCAATCACAGAAACAAGCTCAATTATTTTTCATGACATGACATTTCTTGTAAAAAAAAAAAAAAAAGGAGTTTACGGAATTTGTCATTTGCTTTGGATTTTAGACTGTATTAGTTCTTTTACTTTGTAGTTTCTCCTACCAATTTTTTTTTTTTAAAGTGCAGCAATCTTAAAGCAAACATCTGCCACATTCACGCACCACGAGTTGGGATGCAATCCAAGGCACATATGGCCCCCCTGATACGGTAGGTTTACTCTTTGTCTCTTCTGCAAACCCATCTGCTGCTGTTGTTCTTACATCATGTCTTTCTGTACTCTTAGACTTAATTTTCTCTGCAAGCAGCCTTTTTGTTAAAACAAATATTCAGTAGCGTAGATAATGAAGACAGGAATGTTTGTGTGTGTATGTGTGTGTGTGTGTGTGTGTGTGAGTATGTGTGTGTGTTTGTGTATCGAGCACAAATAGGCCAAATAGCTGAACAGTTGCCCTGATAAACCCCAAGACATTAAGGTATTCATTAAAAACGCAATAATAATTTAATTATTTACAGGTCGATGTACATTATTAAACAAGTCTTATTTATATTTCATGCATGAATAATGCAAATGGATTCTATGCATTTGCATATTTGTTATTCTTTGAAATGAATAATTTGTTATGTTTGTGGATCTAAAAGAAAAAATAATAATAATATTACAACCAGAGCGTCAACATTATATGCCTGTTCCTGCAGACAGAATGAGTGAGCAATGTCAAATTGCCAAGCTTAGCCAAACAGTCAAAATCTAACCCATTTAACATGCATTACACACAACATCCACCGCATCCAGTAATGGAAGGCATCAAACGAGAGCGATCATGTGCTTCCATTCATTATATTTGCATACTGTGACACCACATTACTTTCAAATTAGTTTCAGTATTAAAATATGCAACCAGAGCGTTCACATCATGTCTGACGCCATCACAGCCAGTGTGATAGCAGTGGTCATTAGGGGCTCCTGACTTTTTCAGCTACGAGGCAGATCAGAAGATGGATCTAGGATCTGTGGTCCATCTTTCTGCTGTACATGCCAAGTAGAGGGGAAATCAGAGAAACACATCATGAAAGCTCCATGTTCTGTTGTTGTTGTTTTTTTCTTTGCATTGCGAAAAAGATCTGACCCCAAATGTAAAGAGTTCCTCCTTGGTCCCCCCCCCCCCCCTTCCAATAAATTGTGGAAATTTTGCTCAGGAACCCAGTATTAGCGAATGATGCAGACGGACAGAGGGAGGAACAAATGGCATTGGAAATGAAGGTCCTTGGTGGGTGTGGGAAATTCTGGCAGCCCATGGTAGTCAGCCAGTATAAGAAACCGCCTGAGGTCTCAATGCGTTGGGAGCACATGAGGACGGCTGACACAGCAGTTGCCACTCATGAGCGCCCTGTAAACAGATGCGTATCTGTGACAATCAAGAATTGAGGACGATCTCAGCACAAACCTTAAAAAAAAAAAAACACGTTCACTTAGATCAGTAACATCTCATCAACTACAGACTGAAATGTCCATGAAAACATTGGAGTGATTAATAGAATTGAAAAAGTCTTATTAATAACGTCTGTGAAACACGTTGAGTTTCCCAGGTTGAGTTGTCTTTTCTTTCTGTAGATTAAAGAAATATGTGTAATGTAGCTAGCACCAGAAAGTGAGACAAGCGCTGTGTTTAATCACTGGGAGTCGACATGTTTCACAGCCACTGACCTTATCTACTCTTTTCTACTCATCAGACTGGTAACACTGTTTCTGAAAAATAGTATGGAAACTATTGAGACTTTTTTTTTTTTTTAATTTTCAGCAGAAGTGCAAACAAACTCTGTTTCCATTTATTTTCCTCTGTCTGCCATGCCATGTCTAAATTATTTTCAGGAGCACAAATATCAGGGGAAAAAAAAAAACCTAAATAAAGCAGCAAATATTTGATTTATTTTGGGAGCTGCTGCAGTAGTATGTATTTGCACTTGATTGTACGACATAATGGGTTTTTTTTGGTTTGTTTTCTCTTTTTTCCCCTTACATAATCTACACAATAGCTTCTTTCCCTCTGGTCAATTTTAAGGGTCATTTAATTCAAATGACTAAAAGCAACATACCTCCTTTTGTCCCCATACTGCTGTTTGTCCATGCAGATACTATAATAATGGTGTGTGTCCCAGGTTGTCTATTCTGGTATTGAACAATGCAGCAGGAACCCACAGCGCAGTGTATCTTTCTCTCCATACATGGACTTTGACAGAGGTTTTACCTAAAACATTCTAACATCTTCTGATCCCACAAGGTCAAATGATGTTTCCAGCTCATCAAAAAAAGATGTGAAAAACTTTGTCTGGCATGCAGAACATCCTTCGGCATCTGTTTCTTCAGCTGCTTTCTAATTTAGTTCTGTTCTTGTGTCAAATGTCCATGCTAGTTTTGTTTTTATTATATTTAGTCTCTCAGGGTTTTGACAATGATTGTGTCTCACCGTGTTTTTTGGGTAGCTTATCTGAATTCATTCTTCTGCTTTTGAATAAAATGCATTCTTAAATCTCATTTTGGTTTCAGATTTTTGTTAATCCTTGTTTCCTTTTAGTGGAGAAACTTGGGAAAATTTGGAGCCAGCAAATGTTTTTAGTCTTGGTTTCATTGTTAACATAACATCACATTCATCTACCTTAAACCATGGTAACAATGTATAGTACCTATTGTCATTAAATTGCAAATAGATTGCCAATTAAAAATTATTTTCAACCTGCAAATTTGATTCCATTTGATCGCACAGAAAAGCAGAGAGACAAGAACAACACATGCAAAGTATTAATAAAAATAAAGAAGGTACAGGCCACATCTGCGTCTGATGTGCTGTCAAAATACAGAAACGGATAAATACGTCTGTGTACATGAAGCGTCTTCATCAGCAGCTTAAGGTTCATCCTCAATTCACCAGCACACTTCCCAGTTTGAACAAATGCATGTCTTACAGTGTTGGGTTCAAAATATAATATATTTGTGGAGAAACAGCGTCAGTGTGGATGTGTGTTACAGGAGTCAGACATCCTTCCTTCACCTACTGTGTGAACAAAGGACTAAAGTTCAAATGCTATTGTCAACTAACTGAAGAACATTAGAGGCATGAATGGAGGCGAACAAAGCTTCTTCTTTTTTTTTTCTTCCTCTATTACACTGCTTGGAGTCATATCATTAGCTGAAGCTGCTGGCTTTTTTGTGCTCTTTGGTTCACTAAAAACACTGCATTAAGAGGCGCTAACGTGCTTTCACCAAGCTCAAAGGTTTTTGACTGCTGCAAGACCACAAAGCATAGAAACAAAGGGATGCCATAACGGGTAAGATTTATACAGCCAGTAAGATCTAATCAATACCATCTTTTATTGGAGATATTTCTTTACACTTCGATTTGTAATCACATACAATTCAACTGTATGGAATTGGTCAAAGGATGACAAGTGTCGTCCAGCAGCACTGCTGTGGCTCTGACAGTCAGTCTTTCTTAAAGATTACATATGTGGAAACCCTTGCGCATGCACTCCAACGATGATGACCAGGTTGGCCTTGATGGCCTGCACCTGATCTCAGTAGCCCCTCTGAGCACTTACATTCTGTTCATTTTCAATTTTGTCATTAATATTTCATTTTTAATGCCATGTTACATTAATTGCTTTTATAATGGGAGCACTGTTAAGCCCTTTGAGTCCAACATGTTTGTGCTGCCTTCAGCGGTGATTAAGAACTATCCAAATAGACCCTTTACTTTGCATGCGTGTGCACCAGCCAGTGAGTGACACAGGAAGTTGTTCAGAGTAAACACAGAGCACTCTGCTGCTGCTCATTGGCTTTATTGCTGTGTACTTCCTCTGCATTCCCAGCTGATTTGTTTTTGCATCATTCTTTTTTGAAATCATTTTAAGAGGAGGGCTATTGTCTCTATATATTTATCATTCTGTATTCATGTGAGACGGAGCCAACCTTCCTGATTTTGTATTAAAAGCACTACTCCCTCCTATGGCAACACTCACATAGGCTTCACTCCAGAGTTTTCTTAGCCCTGCCTGGATGATGGAGTCAGGTTGTCACTCTAATTTCACTCATCTAGTCTTCACTTGCCCAAATGTGTTCCCCATTCACTCCACTGAGTACATTTACATGCAGATTAGAATATTGGTTAGTCATTCATTTCTCCACTGAGTTTTACAGCAGCTTATGTTTGGTTTCCTAGACTGTGGTTGACGTACCTTCTCCATCTGATCACTCACTCAGAGAGCGCACCCCTCAACAGAAGCGATGTGACGACATCCGATTCAGATTCCAGATCATTTCTAAGATCTGATGAATTGTCCCTAAACTCAAGTTCCACCAACCAACCAAATTTAATGAGAGTCTGTCCGTGAACTTCTGATTCACCCTGCTAACAGACGCCATGGCACATCATTCACAACATACGTTTTGTGTTACTGAGCTCCCTCCAGCCTCCATGGTTCTGATACTTTCATTCCACAGAACCCTATAGAAGTACTTGCTTACTTCCCAAGACCTGAACTACAGTTATTACACATAGACTGACTTGTCTTTGGGGTGGGACAAGGAGACGTCGTTATTTAACATGTATTTCTGCATCAACCAAATGAAACTATGTATTCAGATAGAAGACCTGAAGCATGTGGTTTACTCCAGGAGGGTTTCCGCTGCAAATATTGTACAATATATATCTATATATGTCTATAATATAGGAACAGAATCAACAACCAACTCAAATTTAACTAGGCAGATGTTGTATTTTTTTAACATGGTATTCATTGCCAGTGACACTCGCTTGTGTGCAGTGGTGCTGCACCGCCACTGCATCATTCTACATCTTTAATGCTTGACAATGAAAACTTTGCGGTTGATGATTCCATGTATCAGCCTTATGATTGTTTATTTTAAAGCACACAAGAGAAAATTACAGATACCATCTCTATTCATGTTGTATACCTGTTTTCATGGCGGTCCAGGTTCTTTTATCGGCTGCAGTTAATACTCATGTCTAGACATTTCTCAATTTATAATACATTGAATATGCTAATAATGCAAGCTATGGATGTAACACTGTTTTGCATGCTTGCCACTAGTTTTCATTCAGTGGAATAGAGAATGCTATATATTTCATCTTGTTTACCAAGGTAAATATATAATACTCAAAAAAAAAAACACCTGAACATACAGAATCTGTCATTGTTTTTATTCTCAACTTGCTATGTTTCTTTTTGTTGACGTCTCATGATATTAAATTGAAATAAATCACAATCTGTTTATGACAAAGTGACGGAGGAAACCAACTGCCAAAGCTTCTTTTGAATATAATATGAGGGATTTAATTCATGCCCCAGATTTCAAGAAAAGACTGAAGTATTTAGTAACATAACAGTCCGTACATAGCTACAAAGCTGCTTTTCCTGCTCAAGTTTGACTTTGAAATTAATAATTTGCCATGAGGTGTGTACAGCAGGTTAGTTAAATGTGCTTAAAATATTTTCTCTACTTAGCATGTATGCCCTTACTTGTTATTCACTTGAGAGAAACCTGAAGCATGGGGCTCCTCATTCGTAAAACCATGAAATTTGCATCTCATCACTTTGAGCTTTGTGTCAGAGGGAGAACAAACATGGTGCAAACAAATATCATTATGCAGATAAGCACACATTCAGTGCAGTCACTATTGTGATCTCAACTCAGGCTCCATGTCTGCTCAATGTTATCCCATTCCTGGTACTTTTCCTTCCTTACTTCAATTTTAAATATCCATCAAAATAAGTACAGACAAAGAAAATCTTGCAGCAAAAAGGTCTGACATCCCCAATCACATTATACTACAAAAGAAGAATATAAAATACACAGCTAATTTAGCAATAGATGCACATTTCTAAGTGATTTGACTGCAGATTTGGATTCTGCAACACAGCAACACTGTCCCTTCATCTTTTTTGGATTTGTTCCCTCCCTCCCTCCCAGCAGGTTAACTGTCCCCAGACAATTAGCCTCAGCTCTGCTTCAGGGTCCACAGAGTAGGGGCACCAGACTGACAGACAGGTCTTGTATTAAGGCAGAGACAATAGGCCTGGCAAGCATGTCCTGTTTGGCATTTAAAACACCTCCGCTCACTCCCATGTCGTGGGAGAAGTGACGGACCTGACAGGCTCAGTCTCATGGGAGCCACTGGGCCTCTTTCCAATCTCCCTGGGTCAGTGCGGGGGTGAGACGCCAGTGAGTGAGGAGCTCCTGGCTACAAACACTAATTATCATGGCTGCCTTGCATTTAGTAGTACTGTGTACAGCACTAGGTAGTGTGCACCTCCTGGTCATGCTGTCAGATACCTCACAGAACTGGCTCTAATTGTGCAGATTGTAAAGCTATGGGTGTTTAGGTCCAGGCTGCCACAGGCAACTCTCTGCATCACTGGCTTATGTAAATAAATGTGTAGACAAACAATTTGCTGCTGCTGTTGATAATGTGTGTACGGGCTGTCATTAATGATCTTCTTTATTATTTGCGAGGAGTTCTTTGATTGGTGACTGAGGGACCAGTCATGTCACAGAGTGTGCACACTAAAAAAAAAGTATTGCAGTGCTCTCACTAACACTCCCAGTAAAGCCTCTGCCCAAACTCATGATAATTTAATAAATGCCTGAAGGCAGAGTTTGAGGCAGTGGACAAATATAAATATTAATTAACACACTAGGGACCCAAATAATGTGTGAAAAACGCGCTGCCTATTGGCTTCTGCCATATTAAAGGAAACTCTGGCCAAATTTTTAATGTGGTTTAGAATATGCATAAGAACATCAAACATTAACTTCTAAAGTTTACATCTTCTCACTGATACTGAGGGTTTAACTTGGAGATGAATCTAACTTGCAGCAAGTGTACCAAACTAAGGTCTGATGGTTCCCTTTGAGAAAGTGAAGGCATCTCTCACATAGTAGCAGTCTCTGGCAACTTCATACAAATCCATCCATCCATCGTTGTCTTCCGCTTATTCCTTACTAGTAAGGGTCGCGGGGGGGCTGGAGCCTATCCCAGCATCTACAGGCGAGAGGCGGGGTTCACCCTGGACAGGTCGCCAGTCCATCGCAGGACCAACATACAGAGACGAACAACCATTCACACCCACAGTCACACCTACGGTCAATTTAGAGTATCAGTCAGCCTCGTCCCCTCTTGATGTCTTTGGACTGTGGAGGAAGCTGGAGTACCAGAGAGAACCCACACAGGAACAGGGAGAACATGGAGACTCACACAGAAAGATCCCACGCCCAAGCCGGGACTCGAACCCGGAACCTTCTTGCTCTGAGGCCACAGTGCTGACCACTGCACCACCGTGCAGCCCCTTCATACAAATCTTATGAGATAAATGGAATTATACCTGAACAGCGATGCTTGTCAAAATTTCCACTTTCTAATTAAACCATGTGAATGATGCAGACGCTCGTGCCGAAGCACAAAATAGAATTTAAAGGACATCGGTTAACGAATCAATCAGCAAATACAAGACGCCAAGTATCAATAAGATTACAGGTGAGATGACCCTCTGAAGCTCTGCACGCTCACGCTGTCTGACTTCATACCAAAAGTGAGAGAGTGGGCCGTCAGTGACAGGTGGCGAATGAGGTGGGCTGAGTCTTGACAGGACCAATTTCCTTCCTCCTTCACAAGAGACAACGCTATCCAAATAAACAAGAGGGATGCTCCCAACCACAATGGTGTGTTGGATAACTACTCACACTGCTTGTTGAACATTGTGTAGTCTTAGAATGTAGGTTAGATATGCTTAGGCAACATATTTCCATGAAAGATTTGGATGATGACAGACAAGATGAGGGCCTGTCTAAACCCCTGCTATGAGAACCTAAAGCTAAATACTGGGGCATTCGCTGTATTTTTTTCATGGAAAACACAATATATGAACTTGAATCAAATAAATCAAAACTGCTGCAAATATCTCCCAACATCTCACTAAAAAAAACACTCATCAGAACTACTAAAAATGCCCCAAATTATCACCAAAAAAAAAATCACTTGGTTTTATTGACAGAAAAATGACTGAGTAATCCCTACGTGTCGCAGAGAGAAGTCGGATTTGTTGATAGAACGGCTCTTAATGTACACACATCTCGCGAAAAATCATCTCATTTAATAGCATAACAGGAGCTGCTAAAACCCAACATATTGCTTAAAGACCTGGTTTTATTGGCAGAACAACTGCAAATGTCAAGTTGTTTTGCTAAAGAATCCACAACTTTATGTGGAGAAACAACGGCTGCAGAACTCTACGTATCTTGCTAAAAACATCTAGTTGTGGTGACAGAACAATGACTGCAAATGTCTACTTACTGTATCAATGAAAATGCCTGGTTATGTTGGCAAAATAACAACGGCAAATGTCCCCACGTCTTACTAAAAACATCCAGCTTAAAGGCAGAGGGCTGCAGTATTCCAACACATTGCTGAAAACACCATAGAACGACTTCCAATCGTCTACAGGTCTCGCTAGAAACATCCAGGTTTGTTGGCAGAATAATGACGGTACACATCCTGATGTCTCAGTAAAAACACCAGGTTACTGTATGTCTCCAGAAAGTGGCAGCAAATATTCTGATGTCTCAGAGAATATTGCTTTTAGTAGGTAAGTATTTAAACAGTTAATGAGAATGTGTTCTATGATGTTCAGGATCAGGACAGGAAAACACAAAATGGATATGTATGGATCAACTATCAAAGGAAATCTCTGCTCGCTCTCTCTCTCTCTCTCTCTCTCCCTCCCTCTCTTTCTCACACACACACACACACACACACACACACGTGTTAATCAAAACACTGTACAGTAAAGCCTCAACTCAACGCAACTACTTTGGAGGATCAAGTTCAATCTCACATTACAGTGTCATGTAATGCTGGCGATCTGTGAAAATGTACATTACAGGAATTGCTCTCAAGTGACTGAGCCAGCGCTGAACATGTGCCTGCATACAAGCTCAGCTTAGCTCTCTAAGGAATTAGAAGCACTCTGATATTTGGTAAGGAGAAGGCTGGAGTGCCAGGTAGAGGGAAGACAGATGGGTATGAGTTTTCTTGCCAGCTGTCTGGGCTGCTTTGCTCTGTACCATCAGACTTTGGCAGCGGCTGAGAAGATGGTTCATGTTAAGGAATGTCTCATACCGTCTGGCACAGGATACATCACTCGTGGTATAAATTGTGTGGTCAGATGATGATGGGTCTATGATTACAAATTGTTTCACTGTAGTCAAAATATTATGGAGAGTATAAATTTTAGTGAGGGAAGGCCACAATTTTATAGCTAGGAGCCGGCAGTAAAGGGAGCAAGAGTGAAGAATTAAATCACTGGCAAGTGTCAGAAAGGGAGAAAACGCAATTGATTTCTCTGACTTTATGAGTTGGAGAATATTTTTAGATATGTCAATAAATAACAGATTACACTGACATAAAAGAAAAAAAAATGTAACAGGGTGTGTTTTGCTCTTCAGGCATTTATTGAAATGCAACTGGAATGTTAAGTGAACGTCCACCATGATAGCGAGCACAGAAATCTTCAAATAATTTGGTTTTGAGAACAGTTTTCATGCCAGACAGCTCTTAAAGGGGTAGTTCACAAAAAAATAACAACGTAGTCAATATCCACTCATTCTGACAATGGAGACTGGGTGTAATTTTTAGCACACAAAACACTTCTGGAGAAAAATAAAACCATCAAACGGCTTCATTTTGCTGGTCCATAGTTATTCCAGATTGTTAAAGAAAAACCAGACACCATGTTTTTTTGTTTTTTTTTTTGTTATTATTTAGCGTCAGTGTTTGAGGCTCCTAAGCTACAGGCTACAGTGACGCCAGTGACGTTTTCCAAAGCAGCTTTGCTTGTTGAGGCTCCAGGACACTTGGATTACTTTGGACCTGCAGCATGGAGGCATTTTAGGATTTTAGTGTGTATTTCTTTTTTAAAATGTTTGAAAATTGGTCTTCATTCGCTCCAATTGTTCGGTAGATTACTGCAGTGCTTTTTCCTGTGAAACTCAGGCAGAGTTTTTGCGGATGAGAAAAAAAAAATCAATATCACCCAACTTTCCATCAGCATGAAAGAGGCCAGATAATGAGTGAATTTTCATGTTTGGGTGAACTCTCTCTTTAATTCTCCGTTTACTGTAAGACAGACTCTAAGCAAGCATGGAGGTCATAGTTTAACCTCTGTTTACTGGGACGGTCATTTCACGAGAAATGCTGACGTTCTGAAAGTATAAAGTTTGTGTTCAGCCCCTAAAGGATTGTCCCCTCAGAATGATAGTGTAACTCTCTTAAACACTTTATCTGGGTAATGCTGTCTACCATGCAAAATTGCAGCTTGTAATGGGGATAGATTAAATGGAATCACTCTCACCTAGTGGCAAATTTCACACCAGTAAGCAACAAATGGCTTGTCAAGCTTTGGGTGACATTTCCTGGGATTAGCTCCTGGTGTTGGGGTGAAAGCAGGACCCAGTAGGAGGGACAGTCGCTGAGGATCATAACACTCCCACCAACGCGCATCAGCAAACTTTGAGGGGAGCTACCAAAAAATGAGGCCAACGGGTTGCGATTGCCTCCTGGTGGCTGGTTGGAGTATCAGGGTGATCTGACAGAGTGCGAGAAGTGACCAGTAGCTTCTTAACACCGCACTGTGTGGTGGAGGCACCTAGTGGGTTAAAAAATGATGTTTTCCTATCAGTTTATTCAACAATCTCACATTACTCACCAGGCTATTCAGCTCTCGACAGATGCTAACCAGCGCTCTGTTCCATTCCCAAATTTGCATTTCACAACTTTAGACCCAACCACCATGTGTTTTAGGGCATAAAACGAATCCGATTTTTCAACAGCGAATGTCGTTTCAAGCAGCCTCGGTTAAACAAAAGAAGAACAGCAACAAAAACAAAACAAGCAAACATCAAAGTGGAGACATTGAGGAAATAAAATGGGATGCAGGTGAGAAACCTTACTTCTTAATTTCAGTGGGTGTTCAAGTGTTATTTTTATATGCGCTCGCTTTTAATTACTTAATGCAGTCTCCAGCTTCAAATACATCTAGTTTACATGATTTTTGTACATTTTGTGAAGATGGAGAAGTGTCATCCTTCTGCATACACTCTGCACACACACACCACTGCGATTAACATACCTAAAATATCCTAAGTGCTCTACTCTAAGTAGACTACAGAAATGAAACCTCACTGAAACAAACAAAAAAAGCCTCTTTTTTTTTTCTTTTTCTTTTATAAAAGTGGGTTTTAAGTATAAAAGCAGTTCCCGAGCCAGCAACCCCTGACCACATTCACACACATCTGTTGTGCAATGAGCAGAAGTTGATATACACTGAGTTTGGCTGCCAGATGCAGAGAGGAACAGATGTGAATGTCAAAACCCTGCTTTTTCAGACAAGCACACAACCATAAATCACTCAAAATATCCTGACTTTATTTTGAATCTCTAACCGATTGCCAAGTATGTGTGCATGTTGGACTTCTCCTTACTCATTCATGTCTGTTTAAGGTCATGTCTGTATTTTTAAATGCAAAGATATGAAAGTTTGAATAAAAGCGTGTATTTCAGTGGAGAGAAAATTCAACAGCTGCTGATCAGGACAGGTCTGAGGAGTGTCGCACAGAGAGAAATGTTTTGTGGGGCAGAGGGAGGTAACGGACGTGTGAATAAAAGAAACAAATGCTTTGTGAGTTGAACATGAAAGAATAGAACTGTTGCGGTCCATCTACGGAAGCATGGCGTGACGGCCATGACACCAGCTGAGTCAGAGTCCCGTCAATCACTTGTCAGTCCTCTTTACGTCACTGACAGTGAATGAACCACAGCTTGTGAACTGCAAATTCTTTTTCTGCACCTTTAATGTGTTGAAGTTCTACATCTTTCCGACTGTCATTAGGATCCGTAACAAGACAACCATGATCGTGACATGCTGCTAAACCAAAGTGCTTTTACTCATGATATCAGTTTAATTCAAAAAATATTATGTCAAGAGCGAGGGCCGGTCTCCAGGAGCAAACATCAGCTGGGTTGTATTTAAAGAGCTGTGACGCCACGCTTCCTGTTGAAGTTTTTCATAGTGGTTTTCCTGTTGTGTTGCCTAGATTATACCAGTCCTCCATCTGTTGGTTTTACTGTATTTATAATTCAAACATTTAAATAGCGAGATCCAACCTTTTCTCATTAAATTGCCATTTTTGCCTGTCCTGCAGTCAAAGCCCTAGACAGCAATCTGATGAGGTTCTGCTGCATTTGCCAGGGCCACTTTTGATTGAAAACCTGCAGTTTTGCCTTTGACCTTACTGTATGTCAGAGTTCTTTTTGCACAACAGTATTTGCTTTCTGGGTGGATACAGACATGCAGTCTGAGCCGAGCTATATTTAAATTAGCAGACCTTTTCTCACATCACTAACAACTATCAAACTGTCAGCCTGTGAGAGACTCTGCCCTTCTGTTTTCACCGTATGACTGTACTCACACAGAAGCCATTAGCGTTTGCCACCTCCTCTCCTCTGTAACGTGCTGTATTTTGTCTATGACCTTCTCCCTTCTATCACTTGCAGGATCAGTATGCATTCTACTCACAGAGTGATTACTTCTCACCCTGTCACCTCACCTTGACTTCAACTGTCATCCCTCCATCTATTTTCAATGTGATATTATCTTTTGCACCTCTTATGAGTTGTGCCCATCTGAAGTGTCTGTGGAGTACCCATCTTTCTGTCGATGACACACACGTGCGCGCGCACACACACACAAACACACACACACACGCGCGCGCGCACACACAGCAGGTGTAAATTTCCATGGACTGTGCCACTTACCTTTATCTCAATTATCACAACCGAGGGGCTGATTTACTAATATACCAAATACAGAGTACTATATTTTGTGTGGATTCTGAGATATTTAACATTTTATCTGCATTTTACGGTTGATCAGCTAAGATCATTTGCATGATTGACAACAGGTGCAAACATTTTGGAGGCGGCAGTACTGAACGAGAGGTTCGAGTGTGCTGGTTGTCCCACTGCAGAGGGAGGAGAGGAAGTCAGAGGACAGATGCGCCATTCACGAAGAAGGAAAAAATGATTAAATACCAAAATACAAATTTTAAAATAAATGTGATCCTATCATCATGTTGTCATCTTAACCAGAATGTCAGGGGTGTGTGACACATGGCAGTTGCACGCTATCTGCATTTGAACCCTTGGCTCGTCCAAGAGCTCCCAAAACGCATCGCTGGATGGACAATATGTTTGTATTACTTTTTTTTACTTTACATGAGTGGTTAAAACACATTCCCTATATATCATCACGTGTCACCAACGCTGCCCTCTCGTCGCCACAATAACAACAGCACTATCATCACCTTCCTGTCAAACCTATTATTTACAGACACAATTGCTCAAATTGATTTCTGCTTTGTTAAATCTCATTGCTTGTGGTAAAAATGTATCTGCCTTTACTCCTCCTGGTATTTCACACACTCGTGTAAAAATGCCCCTTGTTGCTTATTCATCTCACAGGGTAAATGTGTTGCCTGCTCATCTGAGATGCAATCCTCAATGTGCACCCTTAGTAGATCACTTTCAACATTTTTTGTGAGTGATATCAAGTTTGCGCATGTTCGTTGTTGTTTTTTTTGTTTTTGTTTTTGATTTTTGTTTTTTTTTTTGCACACACAAACCTTTAGTAAACATACCCCTTTCAAACTGAAACACGCGTGTCAAATGTGGGTTTTTGTACCCGTGTTTGTTCGGCATTAGGGCGCATTCAAGCTTTCAGCAGACGCAGGTCTACAGTCCCGCTGTGAGGGCCGTGTGCCTGTGGTTTTCTCTCTCGCACGTCTGACAACGTCATCATTACACAAAAAAGTGCGCCGTGTCTCAAAATGCTGGTGATGTTTCCATAAATCATCGTGTCCAGAATTCTGCCGCTGGATCTCCTCTTCACCACGGATGGCGAGCAGCTCACAGATGTGCAAGATCGCTGTACAAGTTGTTTAGGAACACACTTGCGCAGTTCACGTTGGGGTTCCCCGAGTGGTGGGAGTTCCCAAGCATAGATTAATTCACCTTAGATCATACACATAAAAACTGTTTGGAAAAAAGGAGTGAAGTAGAGTCTCGGTAACATCAACGGGAAGACTGATCTCATGGCAGAGGCCAAAACTTTATTGAGAGATGAGAGAGCAGCTCTCACAGCCCAGCCCAATTTTTTTTAAATGTATTACTTTTTTCCAGAGCTTCCACAATGACAGCCTGACAGGCGGCACAGTGACAAAATCAGAATACAACAGGGAGGTTCCGTGAAACCTGAAACAACACAGGTTGCCTTTTTCACACTGCCCGGTGGCCGAGTCAACCCTTTCAGAGTCCCCAAACACCTGTGTTCACCCACGTTTTTGGTGCAGTGCGAAAGGGGCTTTAGTGTCTAACCAAGAGGTGTTATATCCCACGAGTATATTTAGCACAATAGTATATTTGAGCAGCACCAGTCACTTGCATTCATCACTTACATGTTAAGTAAGACAGAATTGCTTAACAATTATCATATTAGTAAGAAAAAAAGGAATTATTCTAAAGAAAAATATGCTTTGGTTACTATCTTTGCAGATGATCGCACTTTTATTTCTTTTATTTTTCTACAAGCAATAAAACATCCATATTTTTTCCTATTTTAGAGTCAAACAAGCAGCTTTTTCATACTAAGATGACATATTTGTAGTTGTTTCACCAGAAATAAGACAAATATAAATATATATGTGAAAATTCTTTACAGCATGTTGCTTTACAGTAAAAAGGTCCTGAGTTCGTTCCTCGGCCGGCCCAGTTCAATATGTGTAGAGTTACCTGTTTCCCTGGTTTTTGTGTGGGTTGTCAAAGACATTTTCTTTATGTTTGGAAGTTAAAACTTCTGTCAGTGGCTCCTGAGGCAGAAAGAATTAGAGTCGGTCCCATGCAGAGGATGAGTTTCACTGTCGTCTCTATAATGACTGTAATGTCTGTACAATCTGTACAAAGCCTTTTTCTCTTTCTTCTTCAAAGAGGACACACACACACACACACACACACACACACACACACACACACACACACAGAGTTGTGTTTTCAGTACTTCAGAGGACATTGAATTGATTTATATTCACTTTCATGCAGCCATGCCTTTAGCCTAACCTACTGAACATCAGCTATACCTTACCTTATCAAAAGCCCTTATTTTAACCTCAGAGAAAATATGCATACTTTAAAGATTCCCATCATGGGACTTCTGTTTTTTGGCCCCAAAGGGAAAATCCTCACAATAAACACATTCATTTCCCCAGATAATAATCACTTATTTTGTAATAACCATGCGCAAACACACACACACACACACACACACACACACACACACACACACACACACACACACACACACACACACACACACACACACACACACACACAAAATGACTTCCTCACTGCTTCCTAACTTCAATACAAAAAATTTGAAAGTTTAAATTATTTTATCAATGAAAATATAAGTAGGAGCAACTCCTGCTCAAATCCCACAACTACTTGTACAAAGGGCACGCATATTTGTAGAGTTTAAAATCTAGCTAAGCGTGACATCCACAGAACAACAACAGAACATACAGTCCTCTACGATTGCTGGAGTCTCTGTCAGCTTGTCACTAACAAATATGTAACCTTTGTCGACCTTTAATTGTTGATGCCCCTCAGCGACTGTCATTTTAAATATGTGAATGCAGCAGTGAGATGCATCACTCCACCAAACTGTGTCAAACTCAGATCAGCAGTCACTGAGATATCGTGCATGACACTTGGATGAGCAAACAAATAATTTAGTATGTCTTGTGTGTGTGTGTGTGTGTGTGTGTGGAGGGGGGTAGTTTTTAGCTCTTACATGCCAGTGTATCTACACCTCGTCGGCTGTTAACACAAAGACAAACATAACAAGTTCCAAAACTCTGCTTGGAGATTTGACAAGGTGGGTCTTTTAGGACCCCAGGCAGCAGCTTCAGCTGTGTTGTAACTAACAGTTCACAATGTTGCAATTTTCTCAGCAATACTCGAGAACTGTTGTTTTTTTTTTTGAGCTGAGGATCATTGATCTGAGCCAGCATTTGCCATGAACGAGTTGCTTGTGTCATATGCATAAACCAATAAAGCAATATTTGTGTGCATTTTTGGCCAGTTTAGATCAAAAGATTAACAGCAATAGAAGGGGAAGTTGCAACACTCTAAACTGTTTGGTCTCAGCTCTCCTCTCGTGCCGTTTGGGTGCTCAGTCTGTCAGGTCGGGAGTGTGTTGTTCTCAGCAGCTCTGGGCTCTGTCTCACCTGTCGCCAAGGTGCTAAGAGATATCATTAGCCTGGTGAAATGCTTTCTCAATAGATAGTGTCTCTGTTTCTTAGATGTGTCACCATCCAAACAGTGGATCTGCTCCAAGAACTTTGGAAGAAGGAAACAATAGAGGTGAGATCTCCAGTCTTTAATTTACATCATACATTTGCATAAGTCCACGTTACTGAGCTCAGCCACTCAAATATAGCACTGAATTCTCGACTAGCTCATGTTTTGGTGTTTTTGCTTTTTTCACACGTACACTGTCTCAGTCAGTAAGTCCACTTTTCCAAAAAAATAAAAAGACTTTTTACGATTTACTTATACAGTAGTTTCAAAAGAACAAAGGACACATACTTTAACAATAAGTGCATGTTAAACTCCACATGCTAGCGCTCCAGAGCCATGAACCATATTTAACCAAGTCCTTTCAAACATCTGCTGGAGTTCTCAGTCACACTCTGAGTTCTAAAATGGTACATTTGTGCAATGAACAAGGAGGTATCGGCCCAGCTCCTTGTGGATTTTTGCACCAGCTAAATGCCATATGCTTCACTCACTCAAACACACACACACACACACACACACACACACACACACACACACACACACACACACACACACACACACACACACACACACCATGGTACATTCTTGTTTTTACAGATTTCAATTCAATTTGGGGCTTTAATTTGGAGTCCTCAAAATGTGTGTGGATATGTTTGTGTGTGCGCGTGTGTGTGTGTGTGTGTGTGTGTGTGTGTGTGTGTTCGTGTGTGAAACAGATCTACTGGATGTCCCCTCAACATGAGTAATGCAGCCATTCACACATGTATATTAATATTCCATTTTGAGACGATGCTTAAAAGGATTCATCATGCTGAAAGCACCACTTCAACATTTTTTTTAGCGACAAAAGTCTCTTTCTTGGCGCCTGTTCCAAGCTTCTCCTTGCTTTCCTCTAGTGAATTGCTCTCAGTCCTGCGTAAAGCACACAGCAGGGGATTAGTCCCTATCACAGTGCTCACTACCCCGAGATCAGTTCACCAGGGTTAAGGTGCAGCTTTCTCTGAAGATACCGTTTTCTTTGTGGGAATTCTCTCAGTGACATGTTGAAGGAGCCCAGTCAGAGAGGAACTTTAATGCTATGATAACCCATTTAAGTTGCTGTCTCAGTGTAAATGCTCCCTCTCTTGCACACTCTTTGTCTGGCTCTCTTTAAGTCTCTTTGAGTGTTACGGCATGCAGGATGGAATAACTGCTTGACATTGCAACAGAAAATAAACATATTTGTCATTTAACAAGACCTTGAGAAATATAACAGGGAACATGAAAATGGAGAGGAAAAAAGGACAAATACAAACAAAAGAAGAAGAGGATTTAATGTGCAGTGCCGTCTTCTGTGCAGTGATTTAAAGGACTGAGAGAAAATCCACAGAGTGCAGTCAACAAAGTCACTAAGTTCTAAACCACAGATATGAACAAATTTGTTTGCCTGCTTTCATGTTGTTTTATGGATTTGGTGGACAATAAATTATTATTCTCTTCTATTCTATTCCTCTTAGAGAATAATAAAGCTAAATTCAATCCAGTAGAAGATCAGTGCCAATCTCAGATTTGAGCATGAAGCCTGCGTACAAAGATTCAAGACTGTGGGCCTCATGCATGAATTGTACTAATGCACAAATAGGTTTCTTACATAGATAATTTGTGGGGTTTTTTGGCCCTCAGTCAACAAACAGGAAGTTGTAACTCCTTGCTACTGATATCGAATTTTCAACTCTTGTAACATTTAAGGTCTTTGAAAGCCTGTGTGATTGACAGTTTCAAACAAATTTGGGTGTAAGAACATTTTACACGGTAGGAAAAAAAACAGAATGCATGTTAAATAAAGATGAAGATTTCACTGAGCCATTTCCAACACGTACTGGTCTCTTTACATGTACGTCACTGTCATGACATTCATTTAAAGCCTTTTCTACATTTTTTAATGTCAAAATTATGTCTCTACGTGAATCTGTTGCAGGAATATTGGTCGTGTGTGTTCCCGGTCATCAGTGACTGAAAGGATCTAATCAGGCTCACATAAAGCAGAGTAGCAGAGGCTCTAGCGCTCGAGTACACCAAATAACACTGGTCCTTCGGAATAGTTACGTCTCTTAAGTTTTCCCTTTTGTAAAAATTCCTGCAGTCATAATTATGCTGACCCTGCTCTTAACAGGAAAGTGAAAATGTTGCCTCGAATAAAGTCTGTTTTGGAGCTTTAGTTCATGGCCTCGATCTTCCCTGAAGTTTTGAATTCAGAGTTTCTGAGTATAAATGATAATTCAATAATCATCTCCACACTGAGTGTACGTACCTCTTATGCCAAATAAGCTGTCAGCCTTTTGTTAACTATATTGACTTCACACTAACTAACCCTAACATAATATCATACATTAAATCCTGGATATTGGAACTCTACACTCCTACAATATCAGCAGCAGGAAGCCTATTTAAAACTTGATTATTTTCAATAATATTTGACCTTTTCATTGCCAATTTTGTACATTAATTTGTTCTATTGATAATGTGTTCTTAGCAGATAAGAAAGCATTTCCCCAAAGGAGAAATACAACCTTGCTAACATGCTGCATATACCGGACCATCCACATTTTACTGTGTGTATGTGTGAATGTTGTCATTCATTTGCTTTAATCAAATTATATCAGTTAACTGTGGGTTGTTAAAGAGCATCTGTAAGGATTTATCTCTTGCATGGTTCTCTGGTGCTGGGGAGTAATTTCAGTTATTATATTTTTTCAATATATTTCATTAATCAAAAAAAATATTGAAATTGAAAAAAAGAAAATTGCTTGAATTACATCCAAGATGCTTTAACTGAAATTATATATCCGGGGCTAATAGTATATAATAAATAGTTGTGATTCCAAAAGTCATCTGCTACAATAAAAAAAAAAAAAAAAAAATCACATTTGAAATTGATCCACTGCAGTTTTTAGCTGCAGCAATCAAGATTAAAACAAAAATCAAAATTATGTTCGTCAAAGCCAGTGAGACTTTATGCAAAGTCACCAAACCTAGAGTAAATGTATTGCGACATCTTCAAATGTAAAGTAGTCAAGCCTATAAGCCACATGTCCATTCACGCAAACCCACACCCACACACCCACACCCACACCCACACAGACAATTGATTTGGATTATTTTCAGCATTTTCAAAAACAGCCTCATACAAACTGTAATTGTAAGTTAGTAAACTGTCTGATTACAGTAATTGTAAGTTACTGTAATCAGACAGTTTACTAATAGCACAGAAGTCTCATTCTCCTATAATCCTGGAGTCCTCCATTTTTTTCTCCTCCCTATTGTGACTAATAATCATCTTCGACGATGCTCTTCATCAGCCCACCCGGCTGCTCACCCTAGCTGTTGGCACTGACTGCCACAATAATGACTGAGGCTACTCGGAGACGATGTTTACTAGCTGACAGCAGCACCCTGCTCTCTCTGTATGCTCCAGCAAGCATTTCCATTTAGCTCACTTCTGAAGCTCCTGCCTAATTTCTCTTTGGAGACAGAAATCCTTTAAACCCCATTGTATCCTGGGGCAACATATTTACTGAGGGCTGGCTTTCCAATACCTGAGAGAGATTAACACTGCTCCCTGATATATGAATCCATGCCACCCACCCACAGGCTTGGTCAAGGGCTCTAGCTACCTTGCTACTTCCTCTTCACACAATGGGATTTATTTATCAGAGGGAGCACACAAACACAAATAACACTTCGCCATATACAGTAGAACTGGATTTTCAGGGTAGTTTAAACTGTGAATATGCTATTTCCAATGTAATTGAACAGAGAATTAGCATGGGTAAATCTGTCTGGCGACTGTTGGCAGGATATACTTAGTCAAACAATATTAAGTAATGCTTAGTTTTAAAAATAAAACAACCCCTATGTATTAACCAGGGTATTAAATATATGCAAGCAGGTTCTTACAGTCTGTCACAGCAGCGGGGGGCTATAGTCAGAAGATCTGTGACATCCATCCAGTGCTCTGGCAACCCACCATCTTGCTGTCTGTGAGTGAGTTGCTCGGACCGCTGCCAGACTGACAGTCTGGTATTTGTTTATCCTGAATAGTCAGTGGCTGGGCATCTGTACAACAGCAACGGCATAGGTGCTGGCACACAGTTCAGTATTTCAGTGGACATGTCTGTCACTCTTATCCCAGCCCTTTCTCCAAAAAACAGTCAAATCAAATACATTTAAATGTTAGTTAAGTATTGTGATGCCAGCTTCTATGAGTACAAGCGTAGTTGTGTAGAAGGTGTCGCTACATTGAGCTCAACAGCTCTGGAAGAGAACCCCATTCATATTCTCCATGGACGATATCATCAAGGGGAGATTTCCATCCAGAGGACGGTGTGTAAAACATTTTATTTGCACTCACTCCAAAAAGTACTACAACGATATATTATTTATATATATTTATATATATATACACACACACACACACACACACACACACACATTTTTTTTCATTGAGAGATAATGACAAGAGTGTCCAAAAGGTTGAATAACATTTCAAGTCTTTTTTCTGACATAGTTGTTTTTGTTTCTTCCTACACTCCAAATCAAATAATTTAAGGTTATGGTTCATCTGGTAGGTGGATGGCATGGTGCCAAGCTTCAATCTGTTTTTACAAGGATTTTTTGAAAACATGAATGGATAAAATAAATGAGAAATTCATGTCTGGAACTGCAGTCCTTGTTGCGCTGTGTCTGGGTCTTTCTTCGGCACATGTGCGTGTGTGGTGATGTTCTTTTTTTGCCCTTGGTGACATGCAGCAGGCCCACTTAGGTGGGCTTCTGCAGTAAATAACAACTGTATGACATGAGCTCTGCTACCAGATGTCGACATTGTACCCAGAACCTTTTTTTTCTCGGGCGAGAAATTATCCCATTATTGTGGGATGGAGGAACTTGCCGTCCCGCTGTCACAGAGCATCTCTTTGCCACAGGAGCTGACACCAGTGACACTGCTCGTAGCCCAGAGTTGGGATATTTGTCCAAATCCAAGGGGAAACATAATTTACAGAATCTTACCGAAATGTGACTGCATTTACTTGTAGACACATTGAAGCTACTCGCTGAATACATGCAATGGGGGTCTTTAAAGAGACAGAGGAGGGAGGGTTTTTTTCTTCCCCCACATATACTGACCATCATAATAATGGCTGTTGTTGTGGAACACAAGTTATTGTAGCTAATTAATTGTTGATTTTGATGCTTATTGTCATAATATTTTTTTTTCCTGTAAATCAATCCTGCTGCTGTCACTGAGCAATCTTGATTCATGTACATGACTCCTTCAACCGTATACTGTATGTATGAATGATGTACGATTTACTGCATATTACATACAACACAACATTTTACAAGTAACTTTTAACTGCCACACCGTCTTTCAACATGGCACTCAATAATACCACTCAAACTGGCACGACGTGGGGTTCCATCTTGAATCAATTTCGTCTTTGACTTGTGCCAAAATAAACTAAAATAAAAATGAGACAAAAATATGATTTACATCTTTTGAATAAAAAAAAAAAAACATTTGCAGAATGAGCTTGTAGAGTAGCAAGGCCAGTGTAGCACCTTCATCTATAATCTCCAAGATAACAAGCTTGATAACACAAAGGTGTATTGGCAGTCAGGGTGTCAGTCTTCACCGGACAATTGGTGCACCAGGGACGTACAACAACAGCTATCCAGTATTAAAAATGACAAGAGCACGGCTCTGTGACCATTCAGCTTGCCTGGAGCTTGTTTTCATGATATTGTGTGGAGAAAACAAAAGATGAGCAAAATACGGATGCAACATCATTGAAAAAGAATTCCACCCTACTGTCCAGACAAGTGCCAGTTATCAACATCTGTCACATGTGTTAAGGTGACACTTCACACTTCAACAGATGGATTTTATTTTTTTACATTACACAAAGAATTGCTGACTAAAATACAGTCCCTTGATGGGGAAGCTCTCCATCGTTTCCTGTCCATCAATGATTAATGGCTACAATGGTCCCATTTTCATGGCAGACAACATAACAAGCTTGTATTTGAGCATTTTGTCCCTTTCTACCAAGCCCCTTGACAGCTTCCCTCCTCCCAGTCACATTCTGCTATTTCAACAAGCGCATCCACCACTTGCAAGCTCTTCTTCTCTTCACCTTACTCTGTTTCTGTCAGTCACTGGTGTCTCTTTGCATAAATAGTGCAACCAACCATTTTGTAGAACCGTGTTCCTGTTAACATTACTCATCTTCAAACGGATATAGTTTGACCTGTGCTTGAATACTTGCCCAGGCTCCTGGCTACAGAGAAGAGGGGTCAACTTCCTGCAATTTTGCAGAATAATGACCAGGTCTAATAGGCTTTGCTACCAAATGTTGGAGACGGCCATTGACCAGTGCATTCTTATGTCTGTTGTATTTGATTTGCCTTTAGTTGTTAAGACGATTATGGCTTCAAAAAGATAAGACTTATCAGAAAAGTTGATAATTTGAAACTCTTTGTTCCTGACATCTTCTGTGCACCTCATGTAGTATTAAGGAGTTTGCCAGCCTGGGTGATTGCCAGTTACAAGAGGTATGCAGCATGCTGACTCATCTCTGATGCATCTTAAAATGTGATTATCGATGAGTGGGTGGATTTTGTCCCCAGAACTCTGTTTTATTCAGCAATTTTTGATATGATACAATACCAGTGCTGTGAAATACATTTAATGTCCTATAAAATTATCTTTGTTTTAATATTGAGGACCAGAAAAAAGTGTCATTACTTTAATTATATTTGATCTTTTGGCCCTTATTTTCCATCAAAATACAAAATGAAGTACAGAATACAGAATGCATCAAAAATCCAAAAACCTATATGTCTGATTAACACATTTATGCCATTCACTGTCATTTATGTACATTTGCAGTTCTATATTTGTATTCTAGATGTGTTTTCCTAATTCAGAGTAAACTGAATTCCTTCTTTATCTTATACTGGCCCTCTGTGCAGCACTTCAGCTCATCCTGGGTCTGAAACAAGCCCTCCACACTCCTATCTTCTTAGGGCCCCCTTGGTACAACACCTCTTATTTCTAATTGGCTAACTTCTAGAAGCCTGTCGAGGGGCAGCGTCTCTATACTGCTTGGTTGGAACTTCTGTGCCGTTTAATTTTAACATTTGAACACTTCCTATAGGTGTTGCTCTCTAATAGCTGCTGCTGATGGGCTGAAATAGCAAAGCTGATGTCAATGCGGTCGATGCTCACTGTGACATGAATGCTGGAAATACCCTGGTAGGCAGGGCAACATGCTGGTGGAGTGAACCTTCATAAGTGCTAATCCAGCTCCATCTGTTTAGCTTTTTAAGCAGCCAGTATTCTCCTGCTTACATCATCGCCACACTTTTTCACAGACATTCTGCATGTACATTGAGATGCACGTAGAATTGATTTCATTTTCATGCGTAATGTAATATTTTCAGGGGTGCAAAATGGCAGATACCACTCTTCACTGGATGAATGTGTGTGTAAATCCCATAACCACTGACACTAATTCAACTGTTTAATACAAGAGGCAGAGGTCACGACCTTTGATCCAAGCCTCATTCCACTAGGGCCGCTGGAGCAAAAGAAGAATTCTGAAAAAAACACAAATAGTGCGGTTTTAACTGATATTTAATTTGAACAAATACTTTGCTGCCTCCAACCTGACCGGGGGTGTTTTGCTTTGATGGAGTTCAAATGCAGTCCCACCCCCAGGCAGCTGACTGGGCATGAAACAGAGAGTTCCTCATCACTACTAATACCAATAATCATTATGATTGATGCTGTGATTGTGTTGTTATCATTACAAATACCATGATGACGGTAGATCCAGCAGCTGTAGATGCTCTGAGCTCCTCTGTTGTACAGAGTAAAGTCTGGATCAAACCATCAAAAAGACACCCGACTCCCTTCCTGCGCTGTTTCCATTTTAACTTGCAACAGGTTTGTGGAGCCCCAGAATAGCCATTTGAACTAGCATTGCATTCCCTGGGAGGAAAAAAACAGAGTTTTGTGAATGTGTGCAGTGGTGCACTGCTGCATGAGGGCAAGACGATGTGTGTCTCTGGGAGCAGCCACAAACTGCTCAGTGAAAGCAAAAGCGGCAAGCTGAGATGAAACAGCTCTGTGGAGGAAAGCACTGGGCCCTGAAAAGAGGCCGGCATCTTTCCTCTGCCCAGCTGGGTCTAGATACGAGCACAAGTCTCCACTGTCACCGTGTTTGCGAAGAGAACGGCAACTTTAAATACAACACAACTAATGACTCAACAGGTTGAGAGGCACACGGCAGGCGATGAAATGAGCGGAGCTGAGGATTCACCAACAGATACTGTGTGATGTAACAAAACAAAAAAAAGGAAGGGGTAATACATAAAGTTGCAAGCATAGCAACACGTGATTCATGAGAGACAAAACTAAAACAGGAAGTAAGTTTGGAAAAAAAAATCATCAAAATACATCTATTACTTTGAAAAGAATATTGGCTGGTGTATCGGTGTTGTCTAATAACATCTGAGCAGTGTGGCTCTGGGGACATCAGGCTAGATTGTCTAGACAGAGTTAATATATCTGACAGGACGAACATCTGCTCTCATTGTTTTGGTTCTATACACTTAAACTGCTCATTCAAATTTCATCAAATTCTCAATTTGTGATGGCCTTTGCGTTGTTGTGTATGTGTGTGTGAGCCAGAGAGTGTGTGTGTGTGTGTGGGACTGTCAAAGTGCTTGTCATAGCACAAAATTTTTGAATTATTTATACAGCACTTGAGTCAATATTAGAGTTTTATTAATATTTAATATATAAACATGACTGTTCTATCACATCATCTCATTTTATTTATTTATTTTTTTATTCTGGGAACTCTCCTGTCATGCGATTGCTCAGCACCTTCGTAGTAGAGGGACTCTCAAACAAGCACAACCAATCTTGCAGGCTTCATATACATGTACTTCCCAGAGTGATTGACAGAGTTACGCAGCCAGCGCATTAATTTGGATAGTGTGATTGTATGACATTTTATCATACGTGTTTTTACTTTCTACCGTTAAGACTGACAGACTCTGATTGCAAATGGACATGCTCTTTCTTGTGGTCCAATAAATAAACCATTTATGTGATTTGTCTTTTAAAAGTGTGATCTAACAGAGCTACCTAAGCAAGTCCTATAAATCAAACTTCTATAAATGCCTCGGCCCCTTGCTCTGACTTAGTATTTTTGCTTTTCACTCACAGATATCCTAGACCCCCCCCCCCCCCCCCCACACACACACACACACACACATTCATTTATACTGTGTAAGCAGTATGGTTTGGGTCTGACAGACACGTTTGTAAGGTTTTAAAATATCATCTTATCGTGTTTTTGCTCCTACATTTTTCAAAATCGAGTGTTCTTGTACTTTTTTTTGACAATTTGTGATTTCTCAGCTCCCTGAATTACAAACTGGGTTTTTTTTTTTCTTTTTTTCTCAAAAGGACATTTTCCTTAAAGGGTAGAAACTTCTCGTCTAGTCACTATTTTTGTAAGGGGACACCTAAAGAGGGCAAAAACACATACGTAATAAAGCTTTTAAGAGATGCTCAAGGGTTTTGTCTAAATTCACCTTCGCTAAATAGATTCTAAAAACAATGTAATAATTGATTAAAAAGCATGATTAATGCACATATTCTACTTAAGCAGCCCAGGTGCAACATCTTATACGCTACGTCTTGCATCTTAAAAAAGATTTTTAAAACCTAACACAGGGATTCTGAGTCTGTTTTTACACATCTTTTCTGTTTGTCATCACCCAGACAGCAATTAAATTCCAATAGTAATTGCAGGCACTGTGCTGAACATTTTGGCCATGGCATTTACTCCTGTTATTTGTTGGTGCCCATTTGAAACAGGATTGTACAGATTTATTTTTTTCTCACACCTCCAGTTATACAGTATGTTAATTTCATCTGGTCACAATGGCACTTTTGCTGCTGATGCGTTTTCCATTACTTAAAAAAAAAAAAAGACATGTATGTATATATGAATGAGCAGGACAAGACTGGAGGCATCACTGTCGGATGGCTACTATCCGTAATAATCATAATCGCTTATTCATAGTTCATGTGCTTTAACCAACAACGCCATGTAAATACAATGTGTGCTACGTTGAACACAGATATGTAAACAGTAGGCATTCTGACGTGTTATAGATACGGGCATAACCGATCACATTAATTATGGTCCCATTCCATGTAGCGTGTCAGAAGCCAATTCAGGGAGCCAAAATGAACATTAGCTGGGTCCTTCCCACCTAAATGGAACTGGAGCATAAAGACAGTTATCAATTCCACCTGTTTCATCACATGTCACAATTGCTGCGGTGGAAACAGATCTCTTTTTAACGATCACACGTGTGCAAAAAGACAGTAAAAAGTTAGTTCGGACGAAAGCTGACACCTACGCAGACTTACGCTACAAATAAGTTCGTTAATATTATGTATTCAGTTTCATCCCATCACCTGAAAGAAGAAGTGGTCATATTGTCCGAGCTTCGACGCAGCATGTTTTTCTAAGACCATCAAGATGAAATGTATATACTGCATGAAGATAGACCTTAAATTGCAGCACAATAATGTCAAACATCCTTCCAATGCTGTGTGCTTTCCCCTGCAGACTCAGTAGCCTCTGAGAACCTGAGTTTTTAAGTCTGGCAGAAGTTTACTCACACAAGTGATGAACCTGGGGGTGCTGAATTTGGCAGTTCCTCCACCAAGAAAAAATATCCCTCACAAACTGATCATAAAATAACCATCTATCTAAGAAACAGGTCAAAACCCACTGTTACCCATTTTAGTGGTTTGTTGTTAGACCACAGACGGTTCAAAAAGTGGATGGAGCATCAAACCCGTTTTTGATGTCTCAAGTTTAGTCTTTTGGCTGAAGCCATCTTGCTTTTTTTTTTTTGGGGGGGGGGGGGGGGGGACTGCAGGTGATGAAATACGAGTGGAGCAGGAGAGCAGTGAAGCCAGAAATCAATGCGGAGGAATAATGATGCTTTATGGCTTGGATAGGTTTAAACACAAAAACATTCCCAAGTAGAAACAGAATGCGATTTGGGTTCAGATACAAACACTTCCTGGGGAGAAATTAAGGTTGTTTAAAACTGTTTAAATTCATGGCTGGCAACTAAACATAAAAAGCTGTATATCATTGAAACAACAGCCAAAACAGAAATTTGCATCTGGACAGAGAACATGAGCAGTTCATTGCTATCTGCAGCTGTACTGGCATCATCCGATTTCATACTTAGGGCCTACCAGTGGTCAAAAGCAGCATCTGTCACTTGAACAATCACACTCTATTTCTATAGCACTTTTCTTTTCATACGACCAAAATGTAACAAATAATGCTGGGACATGGAGGCAACAATGAGGTAAAATGGGAAGGATATGAATAACAAATAAAATATGTATGGAAACCATTCAAAGATAGAAATACAGCTCTAATTTGTTTAAGACCTATTCTTTTTTTTTTTTTTTTACAACTTTTATGAAAAGAAATAAGTTGAAATTACATCATGTAGTACTCTGATATGTATGAGATCCTGTCATAATCAGAAATCACATGGCCCGGCCTCTCAAAAGAGCACTCATGTATAAATCAAATTATTTATACCACTGGAAAATTAAAGTTCATTATGTGTGGAAGAAAGAGAGAAAAATCTATACAGCCTGACCTTGTCTAGAATAACCTGAGGATCCCCAACTATGTGAAATCTTTTCTTTTTTTTTTAAATCCCACAGACTCATTTGATTTCGTTGTGAGGATATGCTTCGCTCTCTATTGCTGTTGGTGTATAGGTGTCAGGTATGGATGAATGATAAGGTAAGGTTAATTTTCTTTTCTTTTTTTTAACCATTACAGCGACAGCGCGGTCAGCTGCCTGTGAGTTCTGCTGCTGATGAAAAGATATTTCACAACCCAAAAGCAAAATGCTGCAAATATCTGGATGATTCAGTTTAAAGCAGATTTACTGTAGCGACGGGGGGGGGGGGGGGGGGGGGGGCATCTCCTACATTGTGTCAGCAGATACTTCAAATTGCACTATCTATTCACCAAACTGGAGAGGGTCTATTTTCTTCTTTTTTTTTAAATCTAGGTAATCTAGGCCACCTGAATATGTGAAGCTCTCCTGTGTTAATCCGTGTCAGTGCACAGGCACCGGCGGTGGCTTCTGAAGGGCTCAAGCACCCTCATGTTGCTGCCCCGCCCTACAATTCCAAATAGTACGACTTCATCTGCAGTCGTGGTGCTGCCTGGGATTGGTTGAATGACTGACTGGAGAACTGAAAAGCTACAGAGATGCAGCAAATATCAGAACACAAGTGAACCATTCTCAGTATGTGTTTAACATCATGGCAGGTGAGAGGCAGACAACTCCCTCTGATGTGGTGCCTCTGAAAATCTCCTGTTCACTACTGGGTTTTACTGTTTTTTAGAAAAAGAAAAACATGGATTTAAGTGCATCTATCAGGTATCATTTAGACTTCAACTTTGATGCATTGTGTGAACTTTTGGAATAATAAACAACCTAACATCCAACTATTCCCCTTACTTAAAACGAAAGGTGACGTATTGCTTTTGGAAAGAGGCAAAGCCTCACCCCTCTCTGCTAGTATACAATAAATATCTGTGTGTTCTCTGTCAGGTGACATAGAAGCAGGTAGAGGAACTCCTTCTAATTAAAGTGCTAATTAGATTAACGTCAACAGCAATGCAGTATGCTATGAAAAAAGCACAGACGCACAGCAAATAAAACTAAAAACAACACCTTCCTCACTTTTACGACCCAATAATATCAATATTCCACATAACCACAGTTCTAAAAAGTATGTATGACATCACACACACACACACACACACAGAGTTTACTCCCAGCACATCGGTATGTATACAGTTCCGGCTTCTCCACCCCCACCAGCCGTGCCGTCATCGACCTTGGTGCGATGCGCCTGATCTTCATGCATGCCTCACCTCTTAATGATAAAATGAGAAAACTGGGTCGGAGATGTACATTCCCACCAGAAATAGTGCGAAGTTAACATCTTCAGCTGAGCACCAAGTCTTCCAACTGGGAAATCATCTCTAAATAAATCAAATGAGATTCACAAATAGGTGACGAGCCTATGGGAGGCCCAGGTTTGCTCATGGGAAGGATGAACAAGTCTGGATGATTAACTGAGAAATGAATGACCTGCTCGTGTATCCAGTGGAAACCTACTTGAGCGTTCAAATTATTCTAAATTAAATGATGTATTGGTACATTGAGTTCTATATAGACTGATGTTGTTTTCAATGACTATTTATTATCTCTTTCCAAGTAGCTGTAATCATTCCCCGAGGGCACCTGAAACATTATTTTGTTGACTTCAATGTGCAGTTTTAAGTCAAAGCATCCCCTGATTTCCCTGTGGTCCACAGCACCAGCAGAAAATTGAAGAAACTGTTCAAAAAGTCAACATGCGGCAGCCCCGACATCGTGCTTTAAGAGAGTAAAGCTCATTTTTTTGAGTGAGTGTATGGAGAGAAAGAAAGAAAAGGAAACCGATCATGCATGGGAAGAGAGAAAGATTAAAACTCACCAGAGTTGGGATCGGAGTTACCATCAGCTTCAGTCCTCTTATCAGGGGAGGCCTGTTCGTAGAAGTCATCTTGCGCCTGCACCAGAGGGAGAGGTTGTGTGAGGAGGGAGCCACTGCCTACAGGCTCATGGTCCCCCAGACCGCTGTCACTGCAGCTCTCCTGAGAGCCATCCGGCAGGTGAAACGTGACGCGCCTCTGCGACTAGAACCAAGAGCACAAAACAGAGCCTCTGATGTTAGTGCTCTGCTCTGTTCCCTAAAATTTTGCTTTTATATAATTACTTTATACTCAGCTAAGAAATGAGGGAGGCATCGAAGGACAGGGTTTAGTTTCAGAATACTGAGAATGATCTCTGATTAAAGTAGAATTCAAGTGCTAGTTTGTCTCGGGCCAAGTGTATCAATGGGAGAGGGAGTTAACACATGGTAAACACAGTCACGTTTCACTGCACAATGACAAGGAACAGCACACAAATTACACTTCATGCACTGTAAAGAAAACAAGGTGAAAGATGGGAAATGTGTTAGCCTTTCATAAACACGGAGAGCAAGGGATGTCAGGCATAATTAATGAAGGTCATTAAAACTGGTGGCAGCGTATTATCATTTTTGTGAGGAGTGCTACAGGAACATTTCACAAACTGAGTGTGCTGATGGTGCTGTCGGTTCCTTTGGGTGGTGGCAAAGTCTTCCCGCGTAACGAGAGTATCTCCATGAGTGCCTTCCCTCCCTCGGCCATTGCACTGAGGTGTGGAGCTTCATTTGATTACCAGCACGTTTACTTGAATCAATAATTCACCCCAATAGATCATATTGTTTATCTTCTTTATCCAGCTGCAGTAATCAACTGACACTTTGATTTGAGCTAAAAACAAAGAAATCATCAAAAGACTTCCCGTTTGACAGTTTTGCTGTTATAAGCCATCAGTCTCTATTAGCATCAAGCTAAATATACCTTGCTGATACTTTCTGCATTCTGGAGTCACATAGAAGTGATGCAGCAGGTGGAAACTTACCTGTGGCCTCAAAGGACCTATATGTGAGTACTTACTGTAAAAGGTCATTTTTGTTGTGGATAAAGAATCATTTTTACCGTGGTCTGAATGTATAATGTGAACAAACTATACCCTATATAATTGACTCAGTGCCACAGTGTTACAAAAATATTCGGCTAATGATCACAAGCAATATAAGCCACCATGCATTGCTCTGGCTAACAGAGAAATGGTGGACAGATGAGAGGATTGAGAGGAGACTCGTGCAGCATCCAAAAGTGGTATTCACATTTTGGAGATAAGCTTGTCCTCTAATCCCTCGAGGGTGAACAGGGAGTCGTGAAGTAAGGGTTGATTTCCGTTCACAGCCATTGACCTAAATTCACTTCTTTGGGACTAATTTGCCCAACCTTTACCAAAACTAACCAGTGACCCAAAAATCAGTATTTTACCAATTGAGGACAGAGCTTTTGTCCTCAATTGCGTATTTTGTCCTCAATTAACTGATCTTAAGTCTGCTTTGTGTCCCTGAAAGTGGCTTAAATCACACACACAATCACTCACACACACGTGCACACACACACGCACACACACACACACACACACACACACACACACACACACACACACACACACACACACACCATCTTTAAAGCCATCCTGATTGAATTTCCAATTGCTAATTCCGATTGTCTTTTCCCCTTGCTCTAATGACATTTTCCTCAGGCTTTTTCATAAGTCCAGACACAAGCCTTCAGCTAACCTTTCGTGAGCACAGAGAGGTCCCTGCCACATCCTTGGTGATGACAGACAGAGGCGGGTTTTACAGTAATTATTGGCAAAAGCAAAGGTCACCCAATCTGCAGTGTAATGCAAATGACCTCATTATATATTTAAAACCACTCCGAAAGCATGCAACATTCAATTACAAAAAAGGGAGAAATAAAGGGTTTAATGAGATAGATAGATAGATAGATAGATAGATAGATAGATAGATAGATAGATAGATAGATAGATAGATAGATAGATAGATAGATAGATAGATAGATGGATGGATGGATGGATGGATGGATGGATGGATGGATGGATGGATGGATGGATGGATGGATGGATGGATGGATGGATGGATGGATGGATGGATGGATGGATGGATGGATGGATGGATAGATAGATAGATAGATAGATAGATAGATAGATAGATAGATAGATAGATAGATAGATAGATAGATAGATGGATGGATGGATGGATGGATGGATGGATGGATGGATGGATGGATGGATGGATGGATGGATGGATGGATAGATAGATAGATAGAACTGTTGTGTTTTCATTTTGCTGATGGTAAAAGAAGTTGGCCTTTAGCAAGGTAACCATGCATCTGTTGCCAGTTCTTTATCAGGTCTAGTGAGACAGTGTTTAAATCTAAATATATTAAATATATTTGAATCAGTTGAATCATATTTGAAATATTTATTACGCAAGTGAGTCCGACCTCATCACTCCCCTGCATGTGTTTACATCAAGATACTAGGGATTGATGTCAGAGCCTGCAGGTGCAGGCTGAGGTGGTGTTGGCGGTGCTGAATGATAAGCATTGATGCAGGGCAGCTGAGGTGACTGACAGGCAGAGGGCGAAGTGCCTGCAGTTTGAATTAAAATAATGTTAAAGTTTCCAGATTAATCCCGTGGTGTGAACACGTAAATCCCTGCGTTGGAACTCTTGCCAGTAGCATGTGACACACCTCACTCTGTAAACACTTAATGTGGCTGCTTCCTTAATGCGAAGAACTACGTATAAGATAAAGTTTGACCGTGTGTTCCTCCTTCTAGAACGGACGTTTAGGAAAAGGCATGAGGGGCCCCCAGCAGTGTCCCTCTCGTGTCCCTGTGTAGCACATCGTACACTAAGGGTCATTACAGCGTCTGTCCATGACAGTAAAATGGTCAGACATTTTCAAAGTTCAATCAGCCTCTTATGGGCTGAAATCAACTTCACTCCACATCTCATCTAGTGCTAAAAAAAGTTACGAAAAAAAAAACAATTTTCAAAAACCACACATGTATGCCCCCACCCCCCACAAAAAACAATAGTGTTTTAATATTGTGATTAATTGTGAGTAATCCCAGATATTATTGTGATGAACTTGATAGATTTTTCTAATTCGTCACCGGCTCTAATAATTAGGAAACCCAGAAAACATATTGATTAATGAAATGATTTTGCATTTAATACAAAGACAGCTCGATGAAAGGAACACGGTCCACGGACTCAGCAACTGATTGTTATCTTCTTGTACTGGTTAAACCTTAAGCAGATTAAGATCAGTACATGACAGTATCTAGAGAGTACAAGCAGGCTGGTATTAAATTAAGGCAATCATGTGAATATGCTGATGAATGAAAGCAAAAGAAAAAGCAGCGAGACACAGAAAAATATGGCCTCTGTGGCTTGAAGCCCAAAGAAAGGAACGGGCAATATGACTTTTTAATTGTCATTATCGGTATCACACAATATATCTTACGACATATGAATGTGACAAGTACTTCCGGGGCAATAATTGAAATTGTGTGTGTATGATTAAGATTTATTGTTGTTTAATTATGTTGTTTAACCCTAAAATGAGACCTTGCCGTGAATGGGTTTGGTCAGATTTGTATAACTTTGATTTCCTTCAGTTTAAATTGGATAAATTCAACCAAAACCAATTGTTTATTTAGTCTCATTTATAAATATGAATAGTAATATTAAAAAAAAACTCATCCAGGTTTAAATGACTTACAGCATCTGTGTTTTCTCTGTGCTTGTGTGTTTTTATTCAATGGTTTAAGTCTGTTTGAGGATATTTGTGTTTCTCTTTTGCTGACAGTCACTTCTGTATTAGCATAAGACCAGCTTAAACTATCCCTACTGCCAGTTTACAAGATATTATGGCTTATCTCGCCTGCTAACCCTTATTATCCGCTTGTTTTTATAATTTGCCTGACCAAACACACATACACACACACACACACACACACACACACACACACACACACACACACACACACACACTTTTCACCAACACAGACCAAATACACTTTTCTGCTGCTGCTCTAAGGTTTACATTCCAGCAAGCCTACAGATAATAGCATTCACCCTTGGATCTTTCTAGAAAGGATATAATAGTAAGCAAACTGAAAAATAAAGACTGGCAGGCAGGAGCAAATGCCAACTCTTCAAACATCACGATTTGATAGAAATCATTCAAGTCACCTTCAGTCAAGGAAGAACAGTTGAATGGGTGAGCTTCATTGTGTGGAGATATTTGACAGGAAGGCAGCGTTACTGATGAAGGAGTAAATCTCTGATCAGCAAGCAATCATTTTAAGAGCTCTGAGCTTTAAAATCACAAATATTTTGGGAGTTGATCCTGAATGATCAAAATACACAAGAATGACGTGGGGGGGGGGGGGACCTCCAGTTCACATTACTCCGACAAGTAACTTCATAGTGAAAGAGAAAACATATTGTGTCCAGTAAAGAAATCGGAAATATTTGCATATTCACCCACTCTGGAGAAAAGATAGTGGCATTCCACTGATTTTAAAAGATGAAGAAGTCTTTATTGTAGATCCAAGTAAATTTGTTCTCTGCATTTAATCCATCCTTTATGGAGCAGTGAACGGACATATGAGGAGCTTGGGGGCCAGCTCCAGATCTTTTGTATTACATACATATTTTGTGTGTGTGTGTGTGTGTGTGTGTGTGTGTGTGTGTGTGTGTGTGTGTGTGTGTGTGTGTGTGGGTGGGGGGCATCTAAAGGAGCCGTGACATTGCTAACCACTGAGCCTCCGTTCCGCCTCATTTGAAAGTAATATTTTAGTTGCATAATAGCGAGCATATAAGTCCTACACGTAGCAGCAAGTAATGGTAGTTTGCATAGTAAATAGTCGCAGTATTTTGGATTCATTCACTTGATATCTTTTTTATTGATTTAAAACTCTGGTTTTCATTTTCAAGCACTAACAAATTCTCTGTTCAAGCTGAAAATTAAGTATTGAGTTTTAAAGCGCAATATTATCATTGCAAATCAGACAGACAACAAAAGTAACTCGTGACTTGGTTATTCACCCTGAAAATCCTTTAAACAGAGACGGCCATATTAATAGAGTTGTTGTGGAGGATCACAAATCAATGAGGAATATATTGAATCAAAGAGTAGAAGAGAACAAAAGGGTGTTGGGGTGAGATCATGTGCTACCCTCTTTACTCTCTCCTCCTGAGTGAGACCATACGGAGCACAAGTCCAAAACAAGTCCTGTGTTGTATTGTGTTCCAAATGAATACAGCGTACGCGAAATTTCAGGCAGGTTTAATGAGGGGGACTCACTGAGGAGACGGTGCATGGACAGAAACACGTGCAAAGGAAGGCAACTTCCTCACCCCCACAAATAATCTTATCTAGCAGCAGTCTGACACCTGCAGTGAGAGAACACTTCCCACGAGTCCGTTCTCACAATCAGACCGCTGAGAGAGATCAGTCAACCAGGAAAACAAAACTCACCACCCCCCCCCCAAAAAAAGGACATCTTTCTTTTCTTCTCTCTGCCCTGCTCTCTCACTTCTTATCCTTCCCTTAGAGACCAAAGGTGCTGTGCCATCTGCTGGCCACCTTAGTAAATACACGTTTTAATCAATACAGGCCAGAAATTCTTTGTTCCACAGTTGATTTTTTTTTATCCTTTGCCACTCTCTCTATTCCTTAACACCTCTGCTGCAGCTGCTGATGTTGCTGTACTACAACAAGAATTGAGCCAATAAAAAGGACAAAGCTGAGTCTTCTTTGATAACATCAGACCTTAAATAGAATAATGTATGTTCTTTTTGATTCCCCATAGTTTTCATCTCTGCTCTGACAAGCTGCATTAACCCATATAGCATCAAATCAGATGTGAAACATTAGCAGATGATAGACATTTTTGCCTGTCAACACAGAATTTGAATTTCCTGCAGGTACATCTATAAAATGAGTCGCAGACAGGGCACTGCTTTATAAGATGTAAACACAGTCAGAAACAAGCTTTTCAAATAGCTTAAAAAAGATGAAAGACATGGAGATAAAAAGAGTTCCCAATCGTGTTTCTGTATGAGAAACATTCAAATAAAAAAAGTTGCAAATAAATCACAATCTCTCCTGTCTTTGATTTTGACTTGAATATTGACATAGTCTGCTCCAGCTGCCTTTTCAGATGCTAAGTTTGCAGCCTCCTGCTTTTCATCATTAAATCATAACTCCGCAGCTCTGAGAAACATCTGCATTCTGCCACATCTACAATGAAGCCCAATCACTCACTTGCTCTGTGCTTTACAACACACGCAAGCAAGCAACCGCAACACACACACACACACACACACACAAACGTGTGTGTGTGTGTGTGTGTGTGTGTGTGTGTGTGTGTGCGTGTGTGTGGTGCTGTAGTGTGGCATAGTGTAGTGTGACTGTGTTTCCAAAGAACACTTTGCTCAGCATGTGATTATCAGCACAGTCCATCATTTCATCACTTTCTAGGCTAAATGATCTTATGCAGATTTATGGACACATTATACAGTGTGCATGCTTATTTATTTGCCCTCCCAACCATTTATATCCCAATCCCAACAAGAAACATTTTTTCTAGTTTTTTTTTTCCCTGATAAAAAAGTTTGCTGGAAACAAAACTGGCGTATTATAAAATTGTAGAAGCATTCGCCTATTTTCTCATCCAGTAGATATGGAGAAACATTAGCATGCATTAGGAGTTGTGTTTCTGCCAAACAAAATGATTGCCCAATATTCATTCTCCTTTTACCGTCACTGTATTTATATTGGACTATCTGCCATTTGTTGCTAGGCAAGTCATGCAAATATGCATCCACAGCTGGAAATGAGGGTGATTGGAAAAAAGTAAGAGTAATAAAATCTAAATACTGAGCTGGAACATGTGTAGTTATTAAATTCAGTCTGCAGAATTTTGTTGGTTATCACTGTAGACCAGCAGACATTCATTGTAGCAAAAGTGGAAGTGTATATGATGGATGTTTGAAGATTAAAAACAATTGTAAAACTGTAAAATTGCGTAGGACACAAGGACCCCTGGATGAATTGCCTGAAACACCACTTTTTTCTTCAGCTACAAATATATTCCAAGAGAACAGATGTACTGGATTAATGTGAGAGTAAAAAATGGAGCCTGTCCACCACAGAAATGCAACCACATAAGAAATAAATGAAAGCGCCCAAAATGTCACATGCCCTCTAGTGGTCATTACGAGTAGATAAAGGGAGTTTATGTGGTTATACAGTGTGAATGTCAGTGTAAAGATGGAGACTGGGGCGGTAAAGGGCTATGCTGCAAGAAACCAGTATTTGATTCTGATTATCAACACTGAGTCAAGAGTGCTGAGCGCTTATTGGAACCATCCATCGTCCATCATCGTCGTCCGCTTATTCCTTACTAGTAAGGGTCACGGGGGGGGCTGGAGCCTATCCCAGCATCGACACATCAGCGGGGTTCACCCTGGACACGTCACCAGTCCATCGCAGGGCCAACATACAGAGACGAACAACCATTCACACTCACCTTCATACCTACGGTCAATTTAGAGAATCCAATCAGCCTCGTCCCTTATTGGAACCCAAACCAGTATTTTTGTACAAGAACCCAACCAGATATGGATGCCACCTGCGCCACCAATAAGAACACAAACAAGATCATATAAAACGTGAATAAAGGAGTGGAGGAAGTGGAGGTTGGAGGACTCTACATCCAGAGGCTTTAGACTATTGCTGCAGTGGCTCATTTATTGGTGCCAAAAATACATCCTCAATGTTATAGACTACAAAGCTGCTTAAGGAACAAACCGTAAACAGACTTGTAGGATAATCTCTGTTGACTTGCGAATAGCTCTCCAAGGATCTCCAAGTTAAGCTTATACTGCAGCCAACAGGCTAGGTGGTGGTTGAGTTAACCAACGCTGACACCGCAGACGGCCTACAGCTGAAAACATGAAATAAATACACTGCCTAAGCAGGCATGTCTAACTGTTAAATACAGTCGCGCCATCTCCCTCATTTACAGATCATCCCTGATCGCTATGCCCAGTTTATGTCGCACTGATTGAGGGGGAAGGGTGATAGATTTAATATGAGAAAAGGAACAAAGGTCTCTCTCTCTCTCTCTCTCTCTCTCTCTCTCTCTCTCTCTCTCTCTCTCTCTCACACACACACACACACACACACACACACACACACACAAGCAAACACACACACACCAGAATTTACCTTAACAGACTTCTTCAGAAGGATAAGATTTCATTTATAATTAACACCACCACTTGGGGCTGGATTTGGACATCTTGGCTGGTCTACTCTTTTTTTTTTCTTTACCCCTCCACCCTGCAGTCACATCTTACCTTTTCTGATGGATTTTACTCTCACCCTCTACTCCTGCCTCTCTCTTTTCATCCCAACATTGCTCTGCTGTTAAATAACCTGACTTCACTGAGTGAGAACTGTGAGACTGCAGTGGTTCAACCAGCCCCCCCTCTGTGCCTTAAGCGGGGCTGAAGAAACCTGTACAACTGCCACAGAGCATTAGCTACAAAAGTTAACCACTACTGACTCACTCATTGGTTCTACCCTCTGTTGGCATCCACAGCCATAAAATGAGAGACACAGCAATTCTTCTCTGTGTGTCTCCTGCATCAGGATGAAGGATTTGACAGTCAGAGACCGTTAACTACAGAGCAGAGCAGGCTACGCCCTGAGCACTGAATGGAGAAGCTTGATGTGTTTATGAGTTACAGTCCATGTGATCTTTGTGCTGCACTCAGCTGAAGACACTGAAGTCACATTCCTGTAGCACCACCAAGGCTTTTTCATGTACCTCAGACACACACACCTGGGTTGTCATGTTGATTTAATGAATTAGAAATCATTAAAATGTTATCAAAAATAAATAAAATACACATTAGGATTTCATTTAAAGCTCAATGTTTCCATTCATGTTAAATCAAAAGCATAATCACGGTGCACTCATAACAACCTTCAACCCTCTTAGCTGTCATGAAATCCTATTTGTGACTCCATTACACTAAATATGTAAAGAGGCACCCATTTGTTTAGCAGGATTTCTGTTTATTATGTTGAAATTATGGCTCTTTACACAGGCCTGATTATCCAGCTTTGAGAGATCAAATGGAAATCGATGAATCCAGGAAGTCTGTGTGATTTTGGCAACTGGCGAGTTTTAAAGATTAGAACAGCAAATAGACATTTTCCGTCTGTCTGTCCATCTTTATTTATATTTATCCTGTTACACATGGCTGAATCTCACTGTATTGCTACTTGTTTATAGGCTCTACTCAGCATCGTGGGTGTAAATACAGACTAACGCTGACAAGGATAAGATTGCATCTATTCAAGTTATGTCCCATTTTCTGCTTTTCCATATCAACATTTCCTGACTTGACACCAGGGGTCTTGTGATTTTTTTTTTTTTTTTTTACAACAATGTAGACAACATAACCAACTATTTGATTAACATATACCTGCTTAAATCTGACCATCAGCAAGAGTTTTATGTAGATAGCTCACGATAAAACATTAATGTATACAAATATATTTGATATCACTGTCTATCGATCGCTCGATAGATCGATCCATAGAGTGACTGATCGATAGATAGATTGATAGATAGATAGATAGATAGATAGATAGATAGATAGATAGATAGATAGATAGATAGATAGATAGATAGATAGATAGATAGATAGATAGATAGATAGATAGATAGATCAATCGATCTATCTACTGATCGATCGATCGATAGATCGATAGGTAGATAGATCGATAGATAGATAGATAGATAGATAGACAGATAGATAGATAGACAGATAGATAGATAGAGTATTGAATACCCCCAATACAATACCCTCTTGGATTTGCTCTTAATAACATTCTCAAAAACTACCCTGGTGGGTTCTTAAACCACTGACTTTTTTGCAACTGTGTTCTTCTGATGATGAATCTTACTGTCCTAGAATGTTCCAGTTGTCTCCAATTTGCATAAATGCACAATTAATTTACATAAAAAGGCTTAAAGAACTGAAGGTGTGGTTCAAACCTGAAATCACAGAAAATGAATAGAAAAAGTAAAGTAGTCAATTTCCAGTTTTGTCCTTTAACCATAGTGTTTTTTACTGTACTTCTTAACTTGTGATGTAGGTAAGATATTCAAATTTGTGATCACATCAAAAAGTTCAGTTCCCAAGCCTGATCAAAACCTCTAATTTTTACACTGTAGCACAAGGACAACTTGCTTGTGTACCGTACTGTAAAAGACAATCCAACAACAAAAATATACAGCAGGATCCCTGAGTGGTGCAGCATACACAAACACACACGCACACACACACTGAGGAAACATCCTCTTCGACAGAATGTACTTTCACTATGGCGGGGGACATTGTGTGTTAACTCTCCTTCAAAAGCAGCAGAAGATGATACCACTCGATAAAGGGAATCAGGTGATAACAGAAGAGATGTTTGATGCTCAGACACCATGGCAAGGTGTTGACAGTCCTTTCAAATATCACAATTGACACCTTGTACTTAACCATATGGACATCTCCTCATCGTGTAACACGAGCAAGCAAGCACAGCAGACTTAGCAATAGCTGTGAAAGCTTAAATGCAAAACATCCATTGATTTTCAAAATTCTGGATAAGGGATTATTGTGCTGATGGGGTAGAGATGAGCACAAAACTTCTACATATGAGGGAGTATTATAAAATAATGTAGGAGAAGGTTTTGAGGGCACAACAGCTGGAGAGGAAACCAACATGTTTGTTCTCACTGACTGAAACCACATTGTGCTTGAATGTGTTGAACAACCAGTCCAGTTTGTCCAGACTCAGATAATATACAGTGCTTAGTGCTGATTTCAAATGGTTTTATAGCTTTTTGGGCAAAATGGAACTCATCATTCCAACCAGGTTTTACTGAAATAACACTGAATAAAGTTCAGGAAGGTCTCCCATTTAAGATGACCTTTGATCTGTTGAATGTAACACTTTTTCAATCAAGACATAGTTTCAATGTCATGATTGGTACATGAAATCTTGATTTATGGTCATGCATCGTGCAAGGACAATGACCTTTGACCTTCAAAATCAAATCAGTACAGCTGAACAGGGTGTCACTGAGATATCACATGAACAAGAATGAGACGGACAGACAGAAATCCCTGAAAATAGAATTCCTCCAACAGTGTGAAGCATAGTACGATAGGAGGACTCTTCTACCAAAATAGCTGCAAATAACAAAGCTTTTGCAAAATTAATAGACCAAACTAAGAAGATGCCACATTAACCTCAGCTCTTATTTTCTTGGTCAATATGACCACTTTAAAACGTTTAACATCTCTAAATAAATGATTGACAGAACTGTTTCGCTTCATGTCTGATGATTTTTCCTTATTTTACAGGGAAAGCTGGGAAAACACACAGTTAAAGCGATGATTCTTTTGACATCTTCTGTTCACATTTGGTTTACGTATGTGTTACTTGGGGTCAGTTCATGTTTTTTGAGCTGCATAGAACATAGGAGTTGACCCTCTGCACTTGGGTCTTTACTAGTGTAACATACCTGTAGTAGCGCCAGAACCACTGACATGTAACACAACAGTGGAGGAGCAAATATAACCACACTCTTGGTGCTCTCGACTCCCTCTCATATCCTCGATAACAGACCAAAAATGTTTTTTTCTCCTCAAGGAAAGAGTGTGGACTTATTTAAACAGGTTTAATTGCTTTCTATAGTGATAATGCAGATTTTAAGGTGAATAATGTGTGGTGTGTATACCAAACTAGAATCCCTTGTGCTGCGTCACACAAATGAATATGTGTAACACCTCTAACAACTGCATACACTGTATATCCCATTACAAACTTGCACAGTTTCATGAACTGTAACCCAAAACAACAGCTTTAATGTAAATGAAGCCTTTAATGTCCACTACTGACTGCACTCTAACACAACAACAACATTGGTTACATGGTAGAAAACCACCATCCACCCTGAACTCAGTAATAAACATGAAGTAAAACTAGATCACATGATCAACCCACAGACTAGATCCCGCCACAACTCAACTATCCCTCAGCACTCATCACTGAAACAACCAAATATCACACCGCACAAAGTACATCATTCAATATATGACGATTTTATAAATATCAAGAATCCAACATGGCCGCCACAGGATGTTCGCAACAGTCAACAAAAGCAAGATTGAGGCCATACTGACATATGAGTCGGGTTTGATAAGAGTCGAGGGGCAGCAGCTGATGTTACAAGAAAAAAATAACGTCCTCAAATCACAGCATTGAAAAAAGGAGCAATTATTAACCTCATGTGATTCACAGGAGCTGCTGAAGTACTACAAAAGATGTAATAGATTTCATTGTACAAGGGTATGGTAATGATGCAGCCAGTGAGTGTGCAATGCTGCATCAATTACCTCATGCAGTCGCAGTGCTGCCTGACCATCACTGTAACACACACACACACTCAGTGTTGTTAACGAATAGGTTTCACACTTGTTGTTTTGCAATTTCACCCATCAGGAAAACAGAAACTAACTTTTTTTTTTTTGTAGGGGACAGTCATGGTGAAGGAAATACAATTAAGCTCAAGCCTTAATAATTAATTTTATGGTCAATGATCTTACCAGCAATTATTTCTGATGCAATTAATCATCTGGAAAATAAGAATCAGCCAGACCTTTTTTCCATTTGTTTTGTTGCCAAGCAGCAAAAAAATTATCTCAAAGCTCGACACCAGTATAATGCGCAGTAGAGGGTAGAGGATTTGTCTTGTTTTTTCTTTCATGTGATCACCTGACCATTTGCATTTTATGGGAGAATGTGAAGGAACAATGAAGACTTAGCTGCAAAATGTCAGCTCTGATCCCAGCGATCACCTACAGTGAACCTGCATTCTCGGAGCCGGCAAGAACGCCGGGCTCCCTCATGACAGGGCTGAGCTGGGAGTGTTTGACAGCATTTTACAGATTCAGCCTTTTTTTTTTTCCAGCTGAGACGCTTTGGTTGCCATAGATACAAACAATCAGTGGTATTAAGAATGTCAAAAAAAAAATTGTCAGCAAAAAGTGGCATGTACTTCCTCTTTATCCTCGCTGAACCACCCAGGGAGAGATGAGGACCCCACCAATCTGTGTTCATGAGATTTATATAAAATTGTCCTGATGAGTGTAATTTTCCAGTTGTTCATAATCTCCCTCCAATGTGATTGGACATCTGGGTGAAGAATGAAAAAGAACATCTTTTCATCCCTAGAATCCAGAGAGATATAGACCTGAAAAGAATAATAATAATAATAATACTAAAATACTTATGCTGCTAGCATTTGGGGCACAGAGTACAAACACTGTGCTCCCATTGCAAACAATTAAAAACATGGATCTGTGGCCTCAGGAAAAACACACTGCCAAACACACACACACACACACACACACACACACACACACTGGTGGACTAAGCCCCCAATTATGTTTCAAGGGGAATGCAATGTAACATTTAACTGCAAAGGTTTTACGAAGCAAAAGTCATCACCTCACCTTAACTCCATTTTCATTATTGTAACCATGACAACAAAGGTCACCTTTTGGAAAAAGTAACCTTTCACCAAACCACGATCCTCCCAGAATGTAACCAGGCTTTCTAGTGCCTAAACCTGATCAATTGTTGTGTTAGGCAAGTGTTGTCACATCATTAAACTTTATTATTATACAGAGCTGGAGGGCTTGTTGGATGATCACCATGGTTTCTAATCAACACGATTTGGAAAAAAATATATTTTTCTCTCATTTTTTTTGCAGACTGAAGCTTCATTATGTTTATGTACCGCAGCAGGGAGAAATTTTCTGCTTTGTTGAACTTCTTGAAATGATGCTTTTTATTTTTAACTTTAAGACCATGCAGCAAGATGCGGCCTTTATTTTTACTTGAACAACAGAAGGAGAAAAAAATGAAGGCAGAGAAGATTAAAAAAGCAATGAATATTAATGGACAATAAGACTATTTTCCACTGTGTGGGGGTCCATAATTTATTTGTTTTGTGTGATACATAAAGAACACTGATCTTGAAGGCTTGTATTGAGAGCTTTTGTTACCCTTGCTACAGGTTAGAAAAAAACCCAAAATAAATGAAACATTTTATGTTATTTGTAACATTAGGAAGCAGAAATGTTCATGAATGAGGCAAAACTTTGTGTGGACTTTGTAAATACACAGTGATGAAAGCCACCCTGGCTTCACAGTTGTCCTACCAGCATGACATTGCTCTGGGTGTACCTTTGTTTCTCATACACACAGCCTCAGTAAAATATAGTATTTACTGTTTTGGTTTCAGCAATTACTGCTTTTCCTGTTCTGATGCTGCTGTTGGCTTGACAAACAAACAAACAAACAAACAAACAAAAACAACAGAGACACAGAGGATGAATGCTCATGTGTGAAAATATCCAAGAGGCAGTATAGCTTTCTGACCAATGCTGTAAATTTTGAAAACAATGACTGAAACATTGATGTTCTGGGGTGATTCTCCTGTTTTCTGGGTCTGGAGAAGAGCAGCTGGAGGAGACAGACGGCAGTGTACCAGAGTGTACTCATAGATTTCCCCAACAATGTATAAACACATTGGTCAGAAAATGGGAAGGTTACCAGCTGAAAGGCTTATAGAGTGTGTGTGTGTGTGTGCGTGTGTGCGTGCGTGCGTGTGTCTTAACTTACATAACATGGTTCTTGAGTGTTTCAAATGTGATAATTACATGTGGGCACCAATGAAACAATGAGATGGATTTCCTGCTTCAAAACTGTCCCACAGTTGGGTGGAAGTGGAAGTTTGAACACCAGGCAGAACCAGAGGGCAGTTTGGCAATGAAGGGCAATGATGTCACACCATCGGTCGATGAGACGATGGTTGCCCACTGAACCCTCAACCATTGTAACATAGTGATTTCAAAGACCTCTGTGTTGAAAGGATTTGCTGCTGTCAGACCAGACCAGTCTCACCCCTATTCGTCAAAGACCCTCGTTGGGTCAACTTCCCCGTTACGTCCACTGCCAACATTGAGGGTACCCCCTATGCGTCGCAGGGTTGTGTCTCTAAGGTTCTTATCCATTTCAACCAGCAATGCAGGACTCTGTCCTACAATTTTGTATTCTGTCTGGTCCAATTTGCTTATCTATCTAATATTTTGTGGGGTTAGTGTTAGGGTTATGGTTAGGGAATAGCAGCAACACCGTGTTCCCTGGATCGCTAATCCCCTTTCATCAAATCCAACAAAGACAGATTTGCTATTACGTCTACGTTGTCAAGCGACCCGGAGGGAGTGCCCTCAATGTTGGCTGTGGAAATCACAGGGGTGTTGACCATAAGTCAGTCTTTGACGAATAGGGTGAGACTGTGCTGGTGGCGAGGACATTGGTGAGCTAGTGAGCAAGTCTTTTTTTTTCGTATTTTGATATTGGAGAGCTAAACCCCCTCCCTCCCTTCCCCCCAAAAACAACCTTGATTGTTATATGCTAATTTGAGAGACATGGCCCAACCCTGCCACTGTCTCCACAGTCTATACAGCTGAAGCTTCTCAATCATCCACAAAGCTTCACAGGATGCTCTCTAAGGTCATTTATTGTTCCAAACAAACTAGGTGTGTTCCAGAGAAATATGGGCTGTATGTTCTGCAGTGTGGTCTAGGGGTACCAAACGTCATTCGTGCAAATTTGACTGCTGGATCATTCGTTTTTATTCTCGTCATTCGCAGGAACTCTTTACCCAGCGAGGAGAATTTAATCCCGCCATTTCTTTCCATCATCAACCATGGCTGACGTTACAGCTCTTGCTGGCTTGTACCAGTTATGGAAGTCCAGCGCCAGGACCACTGATGTGACATCACACATGCCAGGAGAATCTCAATGCAGGTTCTCTCAACACAACGTCATGTGAATTTGTAGACACGAATGCGAGTATACACGCAATTTCGCGTCTATTTCCCTCTCTACATAGACTTTACATGTAAACTTAAAACATGAAACATTTGCATCACGTTTGATGTGAACACACCTTAAGAGCTGAAACCTGTAGGTCCGTCTCCAGTTATATGCATAGTCCTGAAGTTGTTTCTTTCGCACCTCTCTGCTCCTCCTCAGGTTCACATCTTTAGTCATCACTCCCTAAATTGAACTCTGTTTCCATATTTCCTTTAATGTTAGTAGTCAAACTGTGAAGATAAGGGGAGATGATGATGTCCAGCCCCCTGTTTTGGCTGCTGAACTACTTATATCGTGCCACTGGTCTTTCATCCCCACTGGGAAGCTTACTCTGGTTCTGTTCACGGTTGGTTAGCACACTACTCACACCCTGCTGTTTCTCTGATGCTTGCTCGCAGACAAGTTCTTGTGATGAGCTCACAGTGCTCCATGATGGAGGTGGCTGTCACAGTAGCTGGACTGAATGGGTCGGGAATGTGTTGGAAGTCTAAGCTGGACATGTCACTGATGAGAGTTCCGACATGACATCCCCGATCTTGGGCATGAGTACCATGATATGATTCCCTCCATCTCTTCCATCTCTCGACTCCCTGTTGAGAGACCATTTAAGTTAACCGGACTCACTTGTTGTCCGACCCCTGCGTCACTACCTGCTGCATTAGCTGATGAAAATGCTGTTCTGGGAGCCAAGCTCAGATCAGGCAGTGGTCATGGCCAGCAGATATGATGCTCTTTGGGTCTACTTGAGTGAGATATTGCTCTTATACGACTACAACAACACTCAGAATCAGGAGTTATAATCTATAACTACAGTTAGACAGCATCCAGGAAGACCATATGGACAGGATGTGAGATACAGTTCAGGAACATTGCACCTCTCAGCATCAAAATTGTGTTCTCTCTCTCTTTTTTGTCGTTTCCTCTTCGGTCACATTTATTATTCTCTGGGCATTACTTTTGTGACCTGCTCAGCCACTTATTCTGCAGTGTAAGTGCTTATGGTGCACCAGCAGCCCAAGGCAGGATGCCCTGATTTCTCACAGCAGGACCAAGGTTTGCCTGTGATGGTCAAACCCCTCTTGGGGGTGGTCCAGTTGTGCAGACAGATAATCTACTAAACTGCTGCTCTCCAGCCAACATCCCCATTGCTTTATTTATATCATGATGCTGATGAGTCACTTTTTAATAATTCCAAAAAAACAAAACACAATTTTGAACATATTACACTGTTTCTTGTACAGATTCAACAAATTAATTCTTCAAACAACGTTGATGACATGTAATCTTCAACACAAGCAGGAATATTGATGGGTAAGTTAATATAATTTGATTGTGAATTTCCCAATACCTAGTGACATCATGTCTGTTTCTTTTTTATCCAAAACAAAACAAAATTGAACTTTAAACAAGATGCAAGAGATATTAAAAAACTGATCTTTAATCAAATTGCAACCAAAAGTTTCACATTAGTTCTTGCGCTTAAATGTTGCAGATGTCAGTAAAGCAAACATTAGATAGAGAAGATGTATATTATAAAGTCAGATGAAATTGCAAATACTATGATTTATTCAAGTTCAGTGTTATTTGGCAGTAAAGTAGTCCAGATTGTTTCTCTGCTCATACGGATCAACGCATTTCTATCCAACATCAAATAATGACACTCAAAAGCCAAATAGCAACAGATTCTTGTCTTGTGTCACAAGACGCATTTTGGCATTTGTCTTTAAGTGTACAGAAAAATAGCACAAGCAGGCGGAGGAGTTGAGGTTCTGATTGTCTCTTACGTTTAGCAAGGAATCACTACTTGAATCAGGTCAAGGATTTAGAATACTTCCCAACACTTTTTAGAAGTAATATTTTATAATGTATCAACACCACGCTTGAGGCCAGCACCATATTAGGATTAGACACAAAGAAAATAAAAATCAAATTTTTAGGGCAAGTGGTAAGAAGGTACATGCTTTTACACACACACACACACACACACACACTTTTGTCACAATTGCACATGCTACACTCACCTGTCAGGAGTCTCTGACTCAGACATTGGGTTATTAGACAGGCTGCTGTTTTATACAGGCTCTAAAGGGTCTGCAGCGTGTCTATATCAGATGCTGAGGGCCGTGACAAAGCGCTGCTATTTTATGATTTAGAAATGGGCTGGACAAATTGAATCAAACTAAGCATGCCCGATGTTCTGTTGATTCATTGCTGCTGCCCGCTGGATCATAGAATGTTGAAAGACACTTTGCAAGAAAAAGTTTAGCAGTAGTAGAGTCCAAACTTAAAATCTGCAGAAGTTCCCAAGAATTGAGGTGAGAAAATAGATAATCTACTGGCTGAAAAACATAACATGTATTTCTTCTTGACTCTATATTAAATTGTGCAAAAAATATAATTTTTTTTCTGAATTGATTGTTTTCAAAGAGCTGCATGGTTTCCTTGAATGCAATTGAAATGGGTGAAAAAGTCAATTTACACGCCATGATATCAGTTGAAGGTATGATAGAACTCTGTAGAGGGATAATGGCACATCTTAAGGCAGGCTCATTCTGGCACTTTCCTCACAATTGAAATAAAAAAATAGATCACTAGCTTGGCAAAAACAACAACAAAAACTGCTTGTGTGTGTGTGTGTGTGTGTGTGTGTGTGTGTGTGTGTGTGTGTGTGTGTTTGAGTGTGTGTGTGTGTGTGTGTGTGAGACCATTTGAATACTATTGACATTTGCATATATTAAACTGGATCACATAAACTGTCAATACTAAAAAAAAATCAAAGTATGGTAAGTCAGATGCACTATTCCTGGTTAATGCCTGGGGCTTGTCACACACCCCTGAAATATGAAGGTGTCATCTCTTCTCAGTCATACATGGCACAAAGATACACTTCCTAAGTCATGGATACACTCAAAATAATGTTTGCTGTTCAAGAATATCCTGGAGCAATACCATATTACAAATCTAGTAATACAATCCCTAGAGAGAAAAACAAGGACATGTGTGAGGTTTGCTGGAACACATCCTCAGCCATTTGTGTCTGTTAGTGTATGTGTGTTAGTGTATGTGTGTGTGTATATGCCTCTCCCTACCCATACATAGACAGCTAAATGGCACAGACTCAGAGCAGCTCATGTATAAGTGTTTGTACATTTGCATGTGCTCACTTGGGACTTCTTTACAATCTGCCAAATAATCCAACTGAGACTGATATTAAAAAGTGATGTATATTGGTTCCTCCTCTCACCATCCCTTGTTACCAGTTTGAACTGAACAGCAACACTAGAAAGTAATATGGGAGTCAAGAAAATGGGGATGACAGCAGACCAAGGAGAAATATGTAGAACCAAGTCACAGTATTAAAATTACAGGTGAAATATTTAAACAATCATTCATAAGAGCTGACGCAATGCCTTACTGGCAGTGTGTAAACAAACGTTCGTCTGTTTCGCCGTAAATCTCATAACCCGCCTTAGCCCTGGAGCCTTTCTTGGAGTCCCTACAAGTCCAGTGGCTTACCACATAAATGATCATTGACTGCCTTCAGAGTCATCAATACCATTAGTGCAGTTTTACATACGGTAAGACCAGCAACTCCATCACTGTAAGCTAGCAGAGGCCAGGAATCGGCGAGGCCATAAAGATACCAGGTTGTACAATAATGGTAAAACAGTTGCAATTGGCATAAATGTCAATCATTAGCCTGAGACTCCTCTGTTGAATTAAAATGAAACCATTACTTTTCTACCTTTTTTTTCAATATGCCAGTTAAAACATATGGCAATAAATGAAAGAGCATATGTTTTGCCGTACAAGTTGATATGCGAGAGAAGCTCATGTACCGTGGCCATGAGATGGTGCAATGTATTGATATATAAAATGGTGCCTCAGGTCTTGCAGCTGAGCCAAAACAACTTAATGGATTAATTGGGAACCAACAGAGATAATTAGGCCTTTGGGGTTGTATGATTCCACCCCTCGTCGACTGTTGCTTCAGAACTGTGATGTAGTGCGTTCCTGCTGTGTAATCGAGATAATTAGCAAGAATGTTGTGTCACTGTCCAAAGATTAGCAAAAGGGAAAGGCCAAACAAGGCTAATTAAAATGAAGTTGCAACATCTAGAGACTTAATAAGACTTACTTACTGACAGAGATTGAGTCTTGCTTTCTTTTACCTTTTAAAAAAAAAATGGATGTTTTTTTTTTATTTTTGTAGCTACACAACAAAAACAAAGTCTAGCCAGGAATATTTGTCCTATGTATCCATCGTCATCTTCCGCTTATTCCTTACTAGTAAGGGTCGCGGGGGGGCTGGAGCCTATCCCAGCATCTACGGGCGAGAGGCGGGGTTCACCCTGGACAGGTCGCCAGTTGTCCTATGTATGTATATCATATATATATATATATATATATATATATATATATATATATATATATATATATATATATATATATATATATATATATACACACACATACATATACATATATATACATACATATATACATATATACATATATACATATACCGCAAAAATATTAAAATGATCAGCTTTAACCATCTTTTTTATATATATAATTATAGATAGATTATAGATAGATAGATAGATAGATAGATAGATAGATAGATAGATAGATAGATGATAGATAGATAGATAGATAGATAGATAGATGATAGATAGATGATAGATAGATGATTGATAGATAGATAGATAGATAGATAGATAGACGGATAGATAGATAGATAGATAGATAGATAGATAGATAGATAGATAGATAGATAGATAGATATAGATTGATAGATAGATAGATGATAGATAGATGATAGATAGATGATTGATAGATAGATAGATGATAGATAGATAGATAGATAGATAGATGATAGATAGATGATAGATAGATGATTGATAGATAGATAGATAGATAGATAGATAGATAGATAGATAGATAGATAGATAGATAGATAGATAGATAGATAGATGGATAGATAGACAGATAGACAGATAGACAGATAGATAGATAGATAGATGATAGATAGATGATTGATAGATAGATGGATAGATAGATAGATAGACAGATAGACAGATAGACAGATAGATAGATAGATAGATAGATTTTCTTACCTGCCCCCCAGAAATTTGACAAATATGATCTTTAAGTGTCCACAATAAGCCATAAATTTGAAGGCGTTGTCATGACGCTCACTGCCACCGTATATTTGTTTGCCTGAAGCAAAATTACTATGGATAGCTATATGTTAGCAGAGAGTAACTGAGACAGAGCTTCAGTTGTTTACTGTGCTTCTATTATTGGATGCCAAGGTGTCCTTCTGTGAGGCTGACAGGCACTGAGTAGTAGGCCAAATTGATTGGTCTGCTCTTGCCCACCAAAAGGACCTGAACTCAATTTGCCTGTGATGGCTTCAATTTCCTGGCTGGACACAATTCCCCCCCCCCCACCACCACCACCACCTCCTCCTCCCCTCCCTCCTCCTCTCCTCTCTGCCTCCCTCTCAGCATCCTTCCTTGCTCAAGAGCTGTCATTTAATTTCATTACTCAACAGGGGAGGTTCATGCTCTGTCACATTTGTCTGTCTTTCTGTTTTCGCTCTGCTCAAGTGAGCATTACATAGAACTATAAAACTATAAAACTTGTTTCTAAAACAAGTTGGTCCAGGAGTGGTATTATTTGCATTTTTTTTTTTCCTGGTGATGTCCCAAATCAAAGCTTGGAAAGTAACCTTTCTAATACAGACGGTTGGTGGCATAATCCGCCTCTAACTATCTATAGATGAGAGATGCAAGTGGTGAAGATAAGCTAAGGGTTTTATCTTTTATTTTTGTCTTGTCCAAAGATGAAAGGCAAAACACACGCAAACATTTTTGCCCGTCCTCATTAGGGTGTGGTGTGTAAAATAACTGATGGTGGGTAGATATGTTAGCCTTACCAGTATTCTAGTGCTTTCTAAAGACACAGCCATCAAAGAGTGGACTAATTTCAGGCTTGCTTTACAAAGCTTATTTTCTCTCATAACATTTCTCACTAGCTGAGACCTAATTTGCTTCTCCCCACCATCCTGGAACAGCGTCTTGTAAACTCATTCCACATGCACATAGTGCCCACACGGTCAACGGCTGATTAGAAAGAAAAACAGGATCTAAGGCAGGACTTTGAAGTGATTACCTTACATGTTTTGCCCTTGCTTTTGTTACTTTAAGATAAACATGTGGAGCCACTCAGCATATGCCAGCTTATGTCAAGATGAAAGATTTTACAAGCCATTATCAGAAACCCGCAGATTGTACTGAGGGTATTAACTGGCCGCCCCAGAAATGTGCTGCTGCTGCAAGATGGAGCTCTGATTTCAGACGACGTGGATGGGGTGGGGGAGTGTCATCCTGTCATCACTTTAAGATGATCTTGACGACAGACTGACGATTATGAGCAAAATGTGAGGTAAAGATAGATAGCCATGAACAACTGCAAAGGATAAGATGGAAATATCGTCTCCTTTACTAACACAATGGTACAGCTCCAACCATAGAGAGCTTCCTATCTGATATCAGACAAATTTATTGGAAACAACAATCCAGTTTGTGTGTTGTTGTTTTTTTCCTGTCTCTTACTAATATTTGTCTCAGAGGAAATGCTCTCTTCAGGGTGTATTTACCAGCCGCCTTGCCAGTTTTTACCTCCAGGAAACGAGCGGCTGATCTGGCTCATATTTTACGATGATTAATCTCACTCGGTATCAACCAAGAGGCATGAATGTGATACAACCAAATTAAGGCTGCTCAGCCAGACAAACAAGCTGGGGAATTTCACATCCATGCATGTGTTTTTGTTTTTGTTTTTTTGTTTTTTCATTTAGCTTTGTGAGCTACTGGAATTTATTGCTATATTAACACTGCTTTCTTTAAGCTGTTTGTCATGTTGTTGTTTTCTCATTTCCTTGTCTTTTTTTATTCTAAAGGCAGCGCAGAGTTGAAAAATAACATTACAGCTCTAAAGTGCTCTGATTGCGCACTTGCACTCTGGGATATTTTAAAGTACAACACTAAATACTATAGTACATTATAGTAGCTCTTGAACCCAAGGGTTTTTTTCCTGACTATTCTAATCGTGCCATATGTCTGTCTACCTATCTGTCTATATGCAGTACATATACAGAAAATTGGCATCTTCCTCTAAAACTGACCACCTATCGCTGATCCTACACTTGAACACAATGACTGATCTGTGGGTCAACATTCTTTCAACATGCAGCCTTACAACCTTTGAGCTGTTCGATCAGTTGAAGCCAAGATGACTTTTGCGGTGAGTGTATTTACTCTGCAGAGACATGCTATGCCCAGATGGAGGTGTCCGTTCTTGCTCTCTTCAAGTGAATCAAAAAGCCCCAGAGGGACAAAGCCAACAGCTTATCCTTTGTGTATGGGAAACAAGGGAGAAAGCTCCCTGTGAGAGCAATGAATGGTGAGAGCAAGCTGGACACTGACGGGTCTACTTAGCACCAAAGAGATTACACATGCACACAGAGAAATACTGAAGAATTGTGTTTTTACTGGTTTGAATCCATGTTGAAATGGTTTGTTCAAATCCATCCATCCATCCATTTTCTTCTGCTTATCCTGTTAAGAGTCACAGGGGGGCGGAGCCTATCCCTGCGGCTTTTGGGCAAGAGGCGGGGTTCACCCTGGACAGGTCACCAGTCCATCACAGGACCAACACATAGAGACAGACAACCATTCACACTCACAGTCACACCTACAGTCAGTTTAGAGTATCAATCAGCCTCGTCCCCTCTTGATGTCTTTGGACTGTGGGAGGAAGCTGGAGTACCAGAGAGAACCCACACAGGAACAGGGAGAACATGGAGACTCACACAGAAAGATCCTGTGATGGAGCCGGGACTGGAACCTGGAACCTTCTTGCTGTGAGGGGACAGTGCTGACCACTGCACCACCATAAATCAAATCATCAGACACAAATAATAAAATTATAGACGTGATTCACAGATGGTGCTGTGTCATTGCGTTCTCACAGAAGCAAGTCGGTTGTGATCTAGGCAGGAGTTATGATTGACACAGCATGGATGTATTCTGATGCAGCCAGAATGTGGTCTTTGTAGATGGCAGAGACATTGCACTGTATGACAATACCTATCATTTACAAGCTTTATTGTGTGTATGATGTGCATTTGTGTATTTATATCTATTTTTTTTACCTTGTTATTGTTGTTACTTTTACTATGAAACATTGCAGTAATGACACAATCTGGCAGTTTACATCCATTACCAATGTCCATTAACGCACATTCATTACATTCAAATTACTAAATAAAATGAATTGTATCAACAAAAGGCATGAAAGTGTTGGAAGTTATAATATTTTATAATGAGGCTTATATTCTTCCAAATTAATAAGGGAATATTTTATGCTGTGTCAGAAGTTCATTCTTGTGTGTGTTTTCTGTAATTTTTTGCGATCACTGCTCTTCTCGACCACTCAACAATATAATACTCCACAGTTTCTACCACAACCACAGTTTCCCTTTCCGTAGATCCATTTGTGGTCTCCATGGATACAAAACTTACAGGCAGCTCTTAAGACTATACATCTTAACTGTGACTTGCAATATACTTTAAAGGAGTCAAGGCTTGGACTCATATAGTGCTTTCTATTTTGTTGTTGTTTTTTTGTGAAGTGTCGATCTTGGTTTTATAACACGATCTTGACTTGTGGTTGAAAGTTGGAAATCTCCTGTTGCAATGTCTGTCAAAAACACAAAGCAGCCTTGACTTGTGGATAACAACAGGAATTGAAGTGTTGCAGAGTCCAGTGTTTCTTTGACCCATTTTCCACCCCTAACTTCCTTCTATATCACAGATTTTCTTGCTAAATATTTGTGGCATTTCATTTGTGACTTTATTCATCCTTACTGTAGCTGCTGGATCGTTTCTGTCACTTAAGTATCATTATAGTCACTTTTATGCTTGTATTGAAACCCTATTCACTCTTTTTTCCCCTCCACATTCAACATTCAACATTTTTGAAAGCTGCATCTGTCACCTTTAAGGGTTTCGGGGAAATGTTCTTCTGGGTCATATCAGATGGTCACAACAAACAATTTATATGATCATTTGGGTTGGAGGACTTGCTATAAACATGGGAAGAGTTTTAAATAACGAGGCACTGTAAATGCAATCCCTTAGAGCAACTTTATCATCCAGCTGATGTGAGTTTATCACCTTTGTCTTTATATGCTCATCTGCTTCAAGTGCATCATGCTCACAAAGGGATTTCCTAAAGGGGCGAGGGGTGGTCCTAATGAGACAGGGGCTAAAACAACCTGTTTGTAAAGGGTCCATATAAGTTAAATTATACAAACTTTATGCAAAGCAATTGTGAGATCCCAGAGTAAAAATCTGCTGCTGGAAATGAGCATCATACTTCCCTCAATTTGTTTTGAATCTCTTTTTGTTTAAGTGGCACACCACCAAACATCTGCCATCATAAAGATCCATCCATCCATTTTCTACTGCTTATCCTGTCAAGGCTTGTGGGGGGCTGGAGTCTATCCCAGCAGCCTTCAGGTGAGAGGTGGGGTTCACCCTGGACAGGTCACCAGTCCATCACAGGACCAACACATAGAGACAGACAACCATTCACACTCACAGTCACACCTACGGTCAATTTAGAGTATTAATCAGCCTCGTCCCCTCTTGATGTCTTTGGACTGTGGGAGGAAGCTGGAGTACCAGAGAGAACCCACACAGGAACAGGGAGAACATGGAGACTCACACAGAGAGATCCTGTGCTGGAGCCTGGACTGGAACCCGGAACCTTCTTGCTGTGAGGCGACAGTGCTGACCTCTGCACCACCGTGCCACCCCATCATAAAGATATTGTCTTTCTATCTTTCTACCTACTGACCATCTATCAGGCATTTATATGAATATATAAATATATATGTATGTATTGGATTTTTGTCAAGGAGCTGTTGTGATGCAGCCAGGGAAATTGCAACGTCGGATTCTAAAAGTGATAGATTGTAGTTCACACAGCTGTGGCCAGCAGATAAATCAATTACAGTGACCTGATCTGACAAGTCGCCACGTCATCAGACAGGCTTTATATGAGAATACACATCCATAACTATCTGATCTCACCGTGGGACCTTTCTGACAGAAACTATTATTAAAAGACAGGTTGACAACGGTTCAAGAGGACAAGCCTACCTTTAATTTCACTGGGCAAATCTAATCTCTTAAGAAAATCCCTTTTAAGCTTCCAGTGGTGGAAGATATTTAATCATTATTTTCATCACAGGACAGTCAGATTCATGACCTGGGAGTCATGTTAATGTGGTTTTAATAATGTAATAACAAGATTTTATAGAAACTTTCTTTCAATCAGGTCTCGGATTTAATGAAATTTACTTCGCAATCATTAGTATCATGACTCCACTTATCTATATGTCATCAACTTTGAATCTTGTAAATGTGTTTTAACTGTTCTTTAACTTACACATCAATATCACAGAAAAAAAAAACAAACTCATGTTTGGTCATGATGGGATCCCATTTTGAGGTTGCCATGTTTAAAATGTCCTGGAGCAAAGACATCTGTTTGGACTGAAAATCAAATTTCATCATCATGTAAATATCTAAAAAACAACAACAAATAAATAAGAGGAGAGCCTAGATTTAGTTTGTTATTTTCAGGGGCAAATATTGCAATATATTAGGGACATAGCAGCAGTGCTTGGAGAAAACCAACTGTGACAACTATTTCTATTAGTTTAAAAAGCAAATTCAGTCAGTGTACCGACAGCTTTATTTCCATTTTCATTTTGGTTTTATAGCGCGGAATGACATGCAGCACAACGAAAGTCCTCCTTGCCTTCAATATTGGTACTCTCAAAAAGAGGCCATTCACCTTATGCAGCTTTTATTGGAAGTATCGGCTTCACTCTTTTTTTTTTTGTGAGTATGAAAAATAGGGTGCTGGTATTTTCAAAATAATGGAATATTGTAGACGCACACCTTAATGACACCTCTACAAGAGTGACATACAGCACTTTCCTCTTCACACTTGTTTGTATTTGTATGCATGCAGGACTCTTACCCAGATGTTTTGATATTCTCTCATCTCACTGCCTACATTCTTTTGCTGATTTTATATATATACACACACAGTTTATCTTTTATTTTTTCTGTTCAAAGTAATGAGCAGCTGGTCCTGGATATAGCAGGACTTTAATTTATAAAAGACATAGTACAGTATATATAGATGATGGAACCATATTTTAGACAGTTTAACAACTTCTTCTGGGGAGAGCGACTGCAGTGAAAGATGCCTCACAGCTCTTCTCTTTCCACCAAATGCATTACGTGGGCCAAGCTCAACCAGAAAAGCTCAAAAAATAATATTGAAACTCCACCAAATACACAAGGACCAAAAATGTAGTGACACTCTGTAGCTGATGTCCTGGAACTGGCTGATAATCAGATCTAGAGACGTGAAGTGCATTGTGGAGTGGCTGTCAGTTATAATGAGCCTTGGTCTGATGACTATTCCCTGGTCCGTCCTAAACCCGCCTGAGACCGACACCACTATGAATCTGGATTTGTGCTGCGAGCTAAACCGGGGAACAAAGATCTGTTCTACCGCCATGGAGTCAGACCCTGAGCTGAGACATTGTATTGGGTAAAAGTATGAGTCAGACACAACAAGCACAATTCCAGTAATGTCTCACTAGGGGATCCGTTGATATTGTTTTTGGACAAACTGCCTGTGAGTGAGCCCGTGGCTAGTATTAGCACTGCTAGCTCTTGAGGCTATTGCTGAGACCAATGCAGCCAATGATAAAGATAATCCAGCGGGAAGCATCTCTCTGCGGCGACCAGTGAAAAACAGCACACTAAAGGCCACTAAAGCAAATGCCACATCATCAAAAAGAACGACGGCAGAAATTGCAGTGGATGTTTGAAATGGAGGCTAATCAAGCCAGACAACACATCAAGCCAAAGACTCTGCCAGTAGGAAGACAAATAATAAGAGATGGACAGAGGGAAGTTTAGAAATACCGTCAACGATAAGGTTCAAACACTCCTACAAGTCTCTGAGGACAATCTGACCATACAAGCTATTTGACCATTTCAAAAAAAGAGCAAGTTGTCCTGGAATGACATGTGGCTCTCCTCTCTCACAGCAACAGTATCAGCACAGTTGAAACAGACTGCTCCGTGCGCACAACCTCTCCTTCCCAGTAAGAATGTAACGCATTGTCTCGAAAACAATTGTATGATTTAATCTTACAAAAAGTTAACTACATTTTTCATTAACAATCAAATGTCCAGTAAAAGAAGCCAGCAGGACCTGCATAAAGCCCTGAGAACATCCAGCAGAATGCCTGATATTCCTTTTACTCTCAGTGGAAAGTACCCTATATTGAGAGAGTTGTGACAACGCTGCAGTTTATGATTTGGGTTGGAAAAATAATAGATTAAAACAAAAATAAATAAATATATACATAAATGATCTAGTCTCACCCCTGGCTAACAATATATGTGTTATATGAGTAATGCCTGTAGGGCCTCATACTTCTGTGGCATAAATCAGAAAAGTGAATGATAACAGCCTGTGTGGTTATAGATAAACCGGATATTTGGCACCAAACGTCTCATCCAAATCGAGAGAAGCAGTCTCCAGTAGAGGCAGCGTCAGGGCACAGCCAGTGTCGACTGATAATACAAAAAAAAAAGAATAATTTGAATTGGTAAATCATGTTAATAATAGTAAATCAAAGAGATCTCTGTTTGCGAATATACATACAATGGTATAATCACTCAGGGAATTAAGAAAACAAAGACACATTTTTGTCATTTTTCATGGAGAGAAGAGGAACAGAAAGTGATGCCAGTCTTTCTCAGGGATCAAGTAACAAGAAAGGGCAAAGTAAAGAAAAGTATGAGATTCCATGTGCTCTGACTGCACCAAGCTCCATTTCCAAGTTGCAGATTCTTTGTCTATCATGATAAATATTCACTTCTGCTGACAAAGTTCAGCATGGAAAGAGAGAGTGAGCGAGAGATAGAGATAGAGAGGGGGGGGGCTCACACTCACTCTATATCACTCTATTGATATCTTGTTGTCTCTTTCTATCTCTGTCTCAATTCAGTCCCCTCTGAATCGGCTTCATTGGCATCCCACGTAGAGGCTCCACAACGTGCTGCCACGGGACAACAAAGGCTCAAGACAAATAACAGACAAGCCATTCATAACTGATGGATACTTAATAAATACTTCAACATATTCTGTCAATATCAATACGAGCATGTGAATACATAATAGAATATAAATCAATTCACTACATTCAATACAATTACTGTTTGTCTGCACATAACAACGCATGACAACAGGAGGGAGGAGGAGGTTTGCAAGAAAAGATTTTCACAATAGAAGAAGCGGGAGGGTGGCTGCAACAGAAAGTAATGATAATCATAATTACAATTCTTTCGGTAAGGGGACAATAAGGATTTAGAAATGTCATGCCACTCTAGCAACGGTGGGAAACCCAGAGGTATCAAAAGCCATCCATCAAATTTTCTGTACCAAGAATTTCTCCATGTGTTCACATATGATTTTTAGAGGCTGTCAAATTAAAGTTAACCTGATCCATGGTGGATTAATATTGATATATCGATAATTCCGATCCCATCCAGAGTGGGAGAGACAACAGCGTTGACTGCAAACTCATTCATGTGTGGAAATATTTGAGTTGTCATAACAGTAAGTACATTGCATGTGACATGTGTGGGAGGACTGTGTGGGGCTGCGGCAGCACCACAAACTGAGATTTATTCACTACACAGAATATCAGGAGGTTATGAAATCCATGCATTTAGCCTTGATGTCCTACAGTAAAAACTGAAAATGTCCACGTGTACTAACCATGTGCATAATCACTAAGAAGTGACATGGACAAAATGTATCAATTTCAAACTGTGAAATTACACAAATGTAAACTTATATATACATGTAAATAATGATACATTTCTGGATGCCATACATATTTAAGAAGAAATTTAATTGCTGCATTTACTGGCAAATTAATTCCAATTCAGGAAGAACATAACATTCTCCGCAGCATGTTAGAAGAGCAGCAGCAGCTTGATGCAGTCAAGCACAGCAAGTGTTGGTCATCCATGTGTTGTTGGTTTTTTTTTTTTTTTTTTTTTTTTTTTTGCAGTATTCAAGATCCAGCACACAATCAATATAATAAAGCACATAAATTGAAGAAAATGGACCGTAAGTGTATGACTATGCTGAAGGCTGCAGTGACATGCTTGTAATGTGGAGAAAATAGAAGCCATCGCATAGCCTGTGTTGACAAAAGAACTGATTTAAGCAGAGGCCAGTCGCTTCTGTCAGACAAGTAAAAGACTGAAATGCTTTGTGTGCGGACGAGACCTGACTCTGTACAGAGCAAAGTACTTAAACAATGGAGAGTGGGGTTTGCATGTTGCTTTCTCTTGTAGTTTTACGTGACTTGAGGAGGTTTTAGATGAGACATGCGTGTCAGATCTGCCACTAACCCTCGCTGAGATGCCACATTATCAGAACAAAGCTTCTTTTGTATATGCTCTAATGCTTTCATTGCCACCGCTATGAATTTGTAAGAGAAACAAATTAAATATAACGAAAGCGGACAGTTTTATTTAGATATGTTCACAATGAGTATGTTCACGTGAAGAAAGTTGACATTTCTTGCAAATTTATTTGATCCTCTCAGGTGAATAGACACGATTAGATGTGGATTCGTTTACAGATTAATTCCACAATCACAATAATTGTTCCTCAAACATTATTTTATCACAACACCAGATTTCACCAAAGTCAGTTCACGACTGGAGTTGTCCTGCTCACAGAAAAAGAAACTAGTTGGAGAATGCAGACCTCCGCAAAGTCAGTTTCATGATAGCAGTGTGGTGCTTGGAGACTAAAGGCCTCAAGTATTCATCAGATGTTAAACAAATCTGCTTCAAAATTTAAAGCTTTCTTCCTGAATCCATACTGCGCCCCACCACCAAGTTTGGTATAACTCAGCCACATAGTTTTTACATTATCCAGCTAAAAGTTGGACAAACTGGTACCGTTCATGTTACCTCCTTGGCAGAGCTGTAGCAGTGCTGCCTCTATGTAACCCAGGCAGCCAACCAGCTCAATCGCTATTTTGATGTGCGATCTATCGTTCTTTTCTTGGTTGAAAAGGGATCATATTGGCAATTCCCAGTTAGCAACATCAACAGTAGTGTTTTTTTATTCCACAAGAAATGTTGCTATGAGGGAGCATCCAGTCAAACCTTAGCTTTCCTTTATACACTCCAAACCAGATATGAGCTTTGATGTTTACCTACTGAGAATTCCTTGCCGTGTCGAGTAATTCCATTGTTAATTCCATTTTGACTTATTTTTTTTAGATGTTAGATTTATTTTTGTGAAAATATACCTGCAAACACAGACAGTTTCCCTTCTTTTTTACAGCTCCTATGTTTCCCACGATTCCGTTTGCTCTTTGATCAACAGCCAAACTCCCAATATTACCAGAGAATAAATGTCATGTTTCGTTCAGGTAAACTCACAAACTCCTTTAGGTACATCATAGCTGTTTGAGAATGATGATAAAAGAAATATTTGCAACTCCTTGACATGAATTTTAAGTAACAAAAAATAATGAATACTATTTGCTTTTCTGCTTAGGTTTACTTGAGCTCATTTTTCAACTTTTAGAGAAAAGGATTGCCTTTACAACCATGACTATGAGTAGCAAAACAAAACTTCTCCATTCATATCAGGGAGCTTCAATGAGGCACATGATTGCACTCAGACACCACCGGTAAATCCCACGTGCACGCGCACACACACACACACACACACACACACCTAGAGATGTTCCATCCCATCTCCCAAAACCACGGGAAAATATCTTTGCACTGACCTCCCTAGTTATCCATCAACCTCTAGGCTTCTCTCTGTGTTTCTCATCTTCATCTGTCTCTATCTGTCTCTGTTCTTGTTGTCTCCTTTTGTCCACATACACACACACACACACACACACACACGCGCGCACACACACAAACCCCAAGCACTTACCCTTATGATCCGGTAATGCGAGTCTAGCACTTGTACTCCAATTATTCCCCTGTAGTTGTTCTTGAAAGGGTTCTTGCCTCTCTCTTAGCTAAAGAATGTCATGCCCTGGGTGATTTCTGCTGGACTCTCAACAGGTCTTTCACTGATCATCTCTTCACACACTTCCATTTCACAAAGCATATTTCAAAGCTTATATAACCTGAAATTGATTCAAAACACATTGTTTTATGGAGGAATTGGTTTAACCGTGTATTGTAACAAGTTGTAGATTCACTACTGAATAATGTATGTGTGCAGCTATTTCAAAATGGTCACAGATTAAAAATAGTTATTACTGACTTAAACAATGGCCAGCACGGTGGTGCAGTGGTCAGCACTGTCACCTCACAGCAAGAAGGTTCCAGGTTCCAGTCCCGGCTCCATCACAGGATCTTTCTGTGTGGAGTCTCCATGTTCTCCCTGTTCCTGTGTGGGTTCTCTCTGGTACTCCAGCTTCCTCCCACAGTCCAAAGACATCAAGAGGGGACGAGGCTGATTGATCCTCTAAATTGACTGTAGGTGTGACTGTGAGAGTGAATGGTTGTCTGTCTCTATGTGTTGGTCCTGTGATGGACTGGTGACCTGTCCAGGGTGAACCCCGCCTCTTGTCTGAAGGCTGCTGGGATAGGCTCCAGCCCCCCGCAACCCTTAACAGGATAAGAGGGAGAAAATGGCTGAATGGGTGGATGGATGGAGTAAAATGAAATCTAAAGTCAATTCATAGCCCGACAGGGCTAAAAACTGCACTACAGACAGCAGGACCTCTTTAGCACTACTTACTGTAGCCATTGTACAGTTACACCAGTGTGCTCTTGGTGTCAGTCCTCAGTACTTAGTCCCATCATGCCCAGCTTGAGAGGTGTTTTACAGACAAAGAGAATTATTCTTAAGAGCCATTGGCTGAAGGAGGCTTAAGTCACTCATATTCAGCAACAGAAAACAGGAAATGACCCTGTGATGTGTGATTTATGCCTTTAACTTTATACTTTTGTCCCAAATACACCCCTCCATGGCTGCATGGTAGTGCAGTGGTCAGCACTGTGGCCTCACATCAAGAAGGTTCTGGGTTCAAGTCCCAGCTCCATCACAGGATCTTTCTGTGTGGAGTCTCCATGTTCTCCCTGTTCCTGTGTGGGTTCTCTCTGGTACTCCAGCTTCCTCCCACAGTCCAAAGACATCAAGAGGGGACGAGGCTGATTGATACTCTAAATTGACCGTAGGTGTGGCTGTGAGTGTGAATGGTTGTCTGTCTCTGTATTTTGGTCCTGTGATGGACTGGTGACCTGTCCAGGGTGAACCCTGCCTCTCGCCCGTAGCTGCAGGGATAGGCTCCAGCCCCACCCCCCCCCACCCCCGCGACCCTTAACAATAATGGATGGAGACCCCTCCACACACACATAATTATATAATATATATATATATATATATATATATATATATAGAGAGAGAGAGAGAGAGAGAGAGAGAGAGAGAGAGAGAGAGAGCGCCAGAGACCTATTTCACAGCCCCAGTTCTTTGTTCATGATCAAGTGGTCACTTGTTTATTTTTTCTCAGGGGGAATGATTCTTTCATACCATCTATAATAAGCAGATTTTCTGTGACCTAAAATAGATTTAATCCTCATCTGAGGGCACTGAGGAGCATATATTTGTAAGGCTCTAGTGTCTCTGTACCTTTAATTTCAGACATTGTGTTGATGTTAGCAGCATTAGCACTGCAGTTGTTTTGTTATGTAACTCCATTTAGAAAGCTTGCAGAAAAGTGCCACATTCTGATGTCATGAATAAACTAAAGCTTTTAGCTGCATGCAGATGAATATTAGGCTTCTAGGGAAAGTGAGAGCACTGCCTCTAAGTTACAGTAGGGTAGAGATATCTGCACAGGGATAATCTGCCCCATCTCTGTTGCACATTTGACAAATAATCTCCATCTTTCATGGTGCAGTTTCAACAAGAGCTTAAAACCAGTCATATAATGGTGGAGATGGGTGATGCCATAAAGGCAGTGCAGAATGACAGTCACACAGTAGAAGCTCTCAGGACTGTGTGGAATTAATGGCATCTATACAGCCACAGGGTGACCATATGCTTGGACATTTGGTGAAGATACACTCTCTCTCTCTCTCTCTCTCTCTCTCTCTCTCTCTCTCTCTCTCTCTCTCTCTCTCTCTCTCTCTCTCTCTCTCTCTCTCTCTCTCTCTCTCGCAAACACACACATACACACACACACACACACACTTTAAACCAGCAAATTGTCAACTGCCAAGTGACACAAGGTTCAGCTCCAGTGTGTCTCTCCCTTCTGTTTGTGGTCAGTTCCAGGACGTGTGCAGACATTTTAAGAAGAGGTGACTGACTGTAACTGTCGCCCTCTGATGTTGGAACAGGACATGTATCGGATGCTCACACACGCGCACACACACACACACACACACACACACACACACACACACACACACGCACACACAAATGCATGAAGTGTAATACTCCTTTTGTGATACATAAAGCATTCACACAGTATACAATGATGTCCAATTCAATTATGTATTTCAAAACATGCGCTTCTAGTCCATACATTCATACCAGTGTTAAAAAAAGAAATGGCAGACATGCACTCGGAGGAGATGCAGTGGAAGAGAGGCTGAATGCTCAGAATCTCAGTAATGATTCACCTGTTGACCAGCTGCTGCTTTGAAACAAGCTTTCGAAGGAGCTTCTCCATTTTGCTGCTTCCCTCAGCTCCTTCTTTGTACTTGTCACGGTGATGTTGCCATGCTAAATATAAATGTTACAAAATGTTAAAAAAGCACCAACTTTCCTACAGATATATGTTAAATAAATAACATATCCTATAATGGAAATGTGTTTTTCAAAATTTGAACCACACATGTTAAAAATCATCAGTTTATGTTTATGACACTATCTGCATATATTCATAACAGGATGATCATTCCAAATTTACACAGGATTCTTTTCATACTTGACATTTTCAATGTGGCAATGCTTTTGTCTTTCCTTTGCTTATATATTCATTGCATGCAAACACTTGCAGGCAGGCATGTATACAATATATTGCCCATGATGATTAGAGCTTAAACACTTGAAATGTGTCCATTTCAGGTATATTTTTTATCAGAAAACAGGAAACATCGTCCACACATCTTTAGCAGGGAATTCTAAACTTGCCTGTCTGTGGCCGCATTAACCTGCTCTGACGGGAAGATCCCGAGACGTTCCCAGGCCAGTGTGGAGATATAATCCTTCCTCCTGGTCCTTGGTCTGCCCTGCTGCTGGAAGTGCCAGGAAAATGTCCTGGAGGTATCCTGACTAGATCCGCAGATCACATCAACTAGCTCTGAGTGGCGCAAAGGATTGGTGTCTCTACTCCAAGTCCTTCGCCTCATTCTCTTATGTTAATCTCACACTGCATTGTTGCCCCACTTGAGAACAAAACTCAGCAATACTTGAATTCCTTTCACTAGCGGTGATGGTGCATAACAATTGACCTCAGAATCTGAAATTTCTGAGAGGGAAAGATAGCGATATTATATTATATTATCACCCACTACTGCGAATAACTTAAATGTGAAAAATGTGTGTTTTCTGTTCGTTTTTTCCACTTCTCCTACAACTTGGATGTGACGTGACTTGGTCGTGACCTCTGAGTTCCAAAGGAAAAGGAAAGTAACATCAATTCCCAAATAAATGTGCAAGTAATCAAAATATGATCATGATCAACTCTATGAATTATTTTTTTTATTTGACTTTTGGAGGTCTACCATGTAGAATGATGTACAATGATTTATACAGTATGTTCCACAGCACAAATGAAGAGACGGAACGTTTCTACACTAGGTCTAAAGCTGTCATCCTCTGTCTCTTTTTATACTCTGTCTTTCTGTCTCTTTGTTCTGCGTGCCTTCTGAAAAGTAGCGGTCAGCATTAGTGGGAGTGACCTCTTTTATTCCGGAGAAAGAAGAAGATCGAGGTAAAACAGATACAAGTTTTTCAGTTGTCACTTACTCTCAAGAATACTCTCATTATTCAGTGGGGATGTCATACGGTACTTCTACAAGACATGGAATGGATGAGCACAATATCAAGCATATACAATTTAAAAGACCACTTTCTCTTTTGCTGTACTTCATCCACCAGTGATGACTAATATATCGTAATTTATTCTCCTCACCAGATAATTTAATACGCAGCAAATTCAGTAATTTTCCATTTTGTTCAGGACACATTTGCAATTGTTTTTTATTATTATTTTTGGTAAAAACCCATTTATTACATGTTTTTAACATATTTTACAACAAAAAGGTTATGATATATGAGTTGTTGTTTTGTTTTTGTTTTTTTTGTTAAAAGCTCACTAAGGAAAAGACTCCCACCAGGTGTGAGTCACACCTTCCAATCCATCCTGTTGTTCATTTTAATTCTTGTTTGCTGTTTTGTAGAGAGAGGAGGAGAGAGAACAGGGAGAACAGGTTGGAATGGTGGTGGTGGGGCACAGAGAGAGCGAGAGATTGAAATTTAACTCTAGATTTAATTTCTGTGGCCCTTTTATCCTGCAGGGAAACACAGTGCTGCACTAAGCAAACTCCCATTCCCTCAGACGCTCCACATGGATTTTAAAGATACACAACAAATACATCCTACCTGCTTGCCAGCACCACAAGGGGGAAACATTGTCCATCAACTACACACACTCTCTATAGAGGCAAGCCTTTGTCCCTCTTTCTTCTCTATAATTTCTTTGATTGTATGTTTGTCTTCCACCCTCTTCCTTTCTGTTTTTGTGGAACATCATCAATATGTTCCATCGCTGTCACTCTTAAACTTCAAACTCACTTACACCGAAGACCTGCATCCATCATACATCTCAAGGTCACGGACAGACCAAGGATGAATAGCCAGGATAAATGTGCATGAGGGTTTTCCTGTAACAGTGTGTGTGTGTGTGTGTGTGTGTGTGTGTGTGTGTGTGTGTGTGTGTGTGTGTTAGAAAGCCACAGTCGGGCACAGAATGGAGTGACAGAGACAAAGGCATAGACAGTGGTGGGGGGCAACTAATGGAGGAGTAGTACAGAGCTCAGCAACCCCCTAAGAGCCTCTGTAAGCCAGACTGTGTCAGGGTCTGAAATTAGCTGATTTTTCACTGTGAGCACTGCATATTATCTGGGTGGGGAATGGGAAGACGAGTAGAACCGAGGAGCACAGCGAGAGGAGGTGGGGGTCGGCGTTTAACTTAACAAGATTAATATGTTTGCCTCATCTCTTTAGGTTTTATTTCCTTCTCCTTGCAGGGCCCTTGTCAAATCTCTTTGGACAGGCTCTCACACATGACGCTGGAAGGAGACCTGAAGGACACTCCACAGAGTGTCAAGAAAAAGGAAGAGACTCCATTTTGCTACTTTGTGATTAACATGGCTATAACATTCTCCCAAGCATGACAGAAGCTCTCTGCTTGATTTCCATTGAGTTTATTCGCTTGTCTCTTGGCTTGAAAACCATAATTTTAGAAAACAAATGAACTCTTTTGTGTGTGTGTGTGTGTGTGTGTGTGTGTGTCTGAGAGAGAGAGAGACAGAGACAGAGACAGAGAGAGAGAGAGAGAGAGAGAGAGAGAGAGAGATGCACAGTCGTCTGCATGTATTTAGAGATATCATTTGGACATGTTGGTACCCACACAGATGTTTAGTGGTTAGCCAGATTAGTGAGCAATAATGAAATCAAGTTTCAGGCCCCAAAGAAAAATGAAACATGCACATTTTGAGCATCTATCCATAATGATTACACTGGGAATAACTGTGTATGCAGACAGAGTATTTCTCTGAGGAGATTAAAGAATAGGTATGATGAGATTAAGGAGAGGGATGAAGCGATTAAGACTGACTACTTTAAAATGATTATGAAAGGCTTAGATGGGTAGGTCGCACACAGCATATTAGAGAGACACAGACAGAGGCAGGACACAGAGCAATCTGGAGTTTTTGATCCATGGAAACAACAAAGACAAGCAAGCTGTGCTTGTTATAGTCTTATGTCAATAGCATTTTCAACAGTGTAGCTTGATATTACTGGGGAGAAAGGAAGAACAGAGGAGAGAAAACAAAAAGAATAAAAACAAGGCATATGCACTCCCACATGACCTAGGAGAAACAATGACAATCAAATGGCCTGCAGCAGAGTTTCCCCTCCCTGTCTCTCCCTCTCACGGTCTTTCTCTCTTTCTCCTTTTCTGTGTACTTTGATGTACAAAATAGCCCCAATCCATAAACAGCACCATTACTTTCACTCCCTACCTACCGTGCTCTCTCTCTCTTTCTTCCCCCCTCTTTTTCCATCACCCCTTCCTCTCTCTCAAACATGCACACACACTCTCCATTCTCTCCAAGGCTACTTTCAAGGTATATTTTGCCAGAGGCTTTTTCGTGGTCATGGGTAATATAGAAGGGAGTAGAAAATTGTGGGTCATCTATAGCGTCAGTGCTTGCACCCAGATACAACAGGCTGAAGAAGAACGTATGACTGACAGTGACATACAGCAATATTTCACACCTCCTCCGTTGTATCAGCCCAGATTTCTCTTCTCCTCTATCATTCTGTCAAAACTTTCACACTTTAAACTAGAGCAGTAGCAATATGAAATCCATACAAACTACAATGGTTTTAAAATGGCAGAATAAATTGTTTATCCTTGGAGGAAAATGTCCAAAGTCAAGCTTTTTTTTTTTTTCATTCATCAAGTTCTTTTCTCCCATGTGTTTTGGAAATGAATGAGTATTTAAACTGAAAGAACTGAACTGCAACTAAGGACGGCTGTCCTTAGCAAAATGTCAGTCGCGTTCGCTTGTGCGAAGAGTTGAGGATGACCTGTGTTTTACATTCATTTGCCAAAGCCGACAACGGAGTGGCAAAGTGTTGGCACAAGCAATTTAACATTATTTATTATATTTATAGTATTAATGTATTTCAGGAAGCAGGTTCATTCTTGTCACCTGATACATTTTTAGTTTCCAAAACTTAATCATTCCATAAATGTATGTGGAACATTTAGAGACATTTTTGAGGTGACAGACATGCAAACTTAGTCCGTTCATATTCCAACAGCATATTGTTGGGGACAAGAGATGAAGACCGCGCGCGCACGCACACATACACACATACACACTAACACAAAAAAATATTATTTTAGATTTAAGATGAGACAAAATTACATAAAAAAAGAGTGGAAAATTCACTTGTCAGCTGTATCAGAATTTGTTGCATGGGCTGTAAACACAGGACAGTAAGAACTTCTTGCTCTTAAGACTTTCTACAAATTACACAGTCACTCATAATTTTGGAAGATGTCCAATTTGGATGAAGCCTCGGTAGAAACATGCTGTGATCTGCATAAAAATGTCTCAGTGGTCCACCGTTTACCGCTACAAAAGAGCGAGAATATGCTTTCAGAGTCTTTTTTGTGCCACCTGTCTTGTAGGAAACTTCCCTGGCAACCGGTTATTTCGCTCACTGCGCTCAAAGGGGGCATCAAACAAGCCGTCAGGTAGATATGCAACTATCTGACATTTCATTAGTGGTGATTTTCAGTGAACAGAGTTTTTTGTGTTGAGTGCAACTGTGGAGATGTGCATCAAGTTCTCTCTTGAACTGTAGCTGACAATATTTTAGCAATTCTAAATGAAAAAAAAAATATAGCAACTATGATAACTTACTGAGCAAATGGTGACATTCTATGAATTAGTCAAGAGATTTACAAGTTGATAGATGAAAACAAAACCCAAGACAGATTAATCCCTGAATGCAGCGGCGGAGGTAACCCAGCATCTGAGCCGCATCTCGGTTGGACATAAAATATTTTGACATTCAAGGATAGTCTTCTGCATCCTGCATCCCACAGAGCAAGTGCACCAGAGATGACCATCAGCTGAGCTGGTTTAGCTCTCGGCTAACTTGAAAAGGGAATAAAATGATTTAATCTGGCTGCTCTTCTAGACTTTCTAAATGTTATCTGACCAAACGGATCAAATTATGTAAAACTGGCTTCAACGCCCGGTGCTATTCCTGAGGGCGAGGGTTGACATTCGAGGTAATTATTTCATATACCCTGAAGGACTGTGAAAGTGTTTGTCTGGGTTTGATTTAAAAATGTAGTGTATCAGGGCGTGCCATTGGCTAGCCCGGTAGAGCGTACACCATTCAAATCAAGCAGCAAGTCACTCTCTCTCTCTCTCTCTCTCTCTCTCTCGCTCTCGCTCGCTCTCGCTCTCGCTCTCGCTCTCGCTCTCTCTCTCTCTCTCTCTCTCTCTCTCTCTCTCTCTCTCTCTCTCTCTCTCTCAGCTCTATTCCATTTATGGAATAAATAAATACACATATTTCACATTTCCAATGCGATTTAAGGTGCAAGAACTAACTGTTTTCCCCAGGCTGTGTGGAAAGAGGATCTTCACAACAGAGGAAATGGAAAATGTCCAGGCAATGTCATTCAAGTGCACTTAAGACATTAGTTTGAGCAACATTTGCCAGGTTTCTCTCACCCCTCATGTCTTGCATCTGGAATGTGTGCAGCTTATGAGAATGAATCCCCAACATATTGTACAAGTAAAATGTTTTGGCCTCTCTTTCATGCATAAGGCGAAAGAAATAGTGGAAAATGAGAGCTGCAATAGCCATGAGCAGAATTAATATAATATTCTTCAAAGTTATACAAGAGGAAACTCAGGAACTCCAAGAAAGGCAAAAAAAAAAAAAGAAAGAAGCAGACCTAGACAAATGAACCTGTTGCATGTCAGCATAAGCATAAACAGGCTTATGCCAAACCAAGCTTGAATCATAGGTCTTACACAACTATTTGTGCGTAAGCATCTTGGAGTTTGTCACAGGCCCAAAGAGGAACAACATGAGTCACCTGAAGGTTTCGTTTAGCTGAATGGCCTTCATGTCACATATCTAAGGACACTGGTGCTGGCTTGGCAAAATGATATAGATGAGTAATGGAATGCCTCCCACATTCGGACACTCAGGGAAGGTGAGGGGCTGCTGCCAAGCCCCAGTCCCGGTTGACCTCTCCTTCCTGTGCACTCAGCAAATTTGTCGATGACACCCTGTGGGCCACTCTCAGTGGTGACATATGTCAGCCATTTTTGTTCCTTTGTAATTCTCCAACACTGCTGCGTGCGACAAATATAAAAGTAGAGTTAAAGAACTGACCAGCTGGATGTTGTACAGGAAAATAATATCTTACATGAGCCAAATGAATAAATAAACAAACTAAAAAGCCTAGAAACCGAAGCATGTGACCCCACACTGTCCACATGACAACTTTCGCTTTTCTTCTTCTTCTCTCCTCTATTTTATCTTTTGATGAACAGAGTTTTGGATCTCACTCTGGGGTAGTCAGACGCTAAAAGAGCCTCCTAACACACTGCTGATTCAAGGTTTTAGCCAGGCAAATCTTAGGCAGGGAGCTGAGAGCAAAGAGCTGGCCATTTTGCAGTTTGCTCTCATCTGCCAATTTCTTCCTGGGGCTTTCAGAGTCAATCAAAGAGCTACCAGAGTGCTCACACCAGTCTTTTAATTATTCATGGTAATTCTATGCCACTACACACTCACTCTGCAGGCCCTGTCGCCTCCCCCAAGCGAGGTGTGCTCTGATGTGTTTATGTGTACTGAATATATAAGGGTAAAAAAAAAAAAAAAATCCTCCATCCATTACAAACCAGAATCTCTCCTTTGCCCTGTGCTACACTGGCAGCTTTTCCAGGGTCGTCTGGCTTCCACTTCTGTGGGAAGCTGAACTGATAAACATTTGGTCCCATGAAACCCCCCTTTTTTTTTAACCCTTTTACTCTTTTCTCTAGACATGTTGCACGCTGATGTGGTTTTTCAGCGCCTGAACACTACTAATCTCTCTCTCTTTATTTATACACATATATATATATATATATATATATATATATATATATATATATATATATATATATATATATATATATATACATACACCCCCCCCCCCTATCTACTGTTCCATTCCAATCTCATACATCTTTTAGGGGCCTTTTAGGACCTTTTGATTCCATTTGTGTTTATTGTACCCATTCAAACAGCTCAAATTCCTGATAACAGCCCTGCCAGGAGGCCATGCTGGTGTAAAAGGGCTTGTCTATCATCACAGTTGTGCAGGAGTTGGGATTTTTTGATAAGCGCTAGCCTTGCTGAAATTGCATTCATTTCCCTCCATGAGCTAATTAGCTACAGGAGGGAAGCAACCCAGCCCTCCTTGGCTGTCCATCAACATGCCAGCAACCATTGACATCACAAGGTAGATGTCAAGTTTCGCCTTTTTGTGTCTGAGAAAAAACATGTTACTAGGAAGCACCAACAGTAAGTTTAAAGTGGGTTCAAGGCAAGCAGCAGCTCAGCGATATCCAAATATCTTTCTGTAAATGGACTAAATTAAAATAAAATTTCACACACACTCCCATAACAGTAATGGCCAACCTAGGGAACATAGAGACATGGACCATTTGAACATTAGACAAGGAGAATGACTGTACGATGCTGCAGTTAGAGTTTGGAATACAGTATATGCTCTTCATGTCCCTTCACAACTTTTATTTCAGGAGTTTCAAAGAAGGTGCAGGTGCTGTTTGGGCCTTTGAGGGAAAGGTGATCTCTATGGTGCAGAGAAGCTGTTACATTTTGTTGGTTGGCGGTTGAAGAAAAATGGCACGCCTCCTCTCTCTGACTTGTCTTCACAAGCCCTGTCAAAGTTTTTTTTTTTTTTTTTTTTAAAGACAAGATGGGGAAATGTTTCAAGTTCCCCGTCTTTTCCTGCCAAAAGCAAAAACAGGAGGGTGAAAGAGAACTCAGATAGATACAGTGACATACCAAGGGAGGATGTGGCAGGGCTGAAAGCATGTCGTTTTGTAAAGGATGATCATGAAACTGCCCCCACCTCACTTTTTTTCTCTCATTCTTTTGAAACAGACTGTCAGAATTGACTGATATACTGTCTCCGCTTTGTCCAACCTTTTGAAACAAAGACAGCACTTTGAATTTAGGGTGTTTGCCAGCCAGTCAAATGTGGCTGTTTGTTAGAAGTTACAAGAACCCGTGTAATGGACCAAAAGGTCCACAGACATCTGCAACCAACCATTTTTTATTATTTTTGCAGCTAAAAGAAGAACCTTTCATGAAGCACCATCACTCATTGACTATATACTGATGTATTACAGTTTCTATTTATACACAAATCTGCTGTGAACACATGCGGTAAAGCTATTACAATACTTTTGTTCACCCCAGCTCTCGTTATGTCATGTTTGGAGATAAGCAGATAAGAGAATGTTAATTTTATTCTCTGAAGAGCACACATTTGCCCTCGCAGCTCTCATTCAATGCAGCACCCTCTCCATCTTCCGAGAATGGCAATTTGTGCTCTTTTAAACTTGTCTGCACATGTGAATAGATGATCCCTCCTCTGTTTGTGCCTCATCTTTTTGACTTCATGTCATCTGAAACGCAGCTACAGCCACAAACAAAAATGATCAAATAACTTGAGCTGAGACTGTGTCAAACACAATTCACAATCAAAGTTTCAAAGGTTTACAGTTCATAGGATCTGCCACCCATACATCCATGCATCCATCATCAGCGGGTAATCCTGTTTCAGGGTTTGTGTCTGTCCCTCACAGGGCCACATATAGAGACGGACAAGCACTCACAATTTAGAGTCCCTATTAAAGAATGTTTCTGGCATGTGGGAGGAAGCAAGAGCACCCGCAGTGAAGCCTTGCAGATACAGGGTGAACATGCAAACTCCTTACAGAAAGACCCTGGCCAGCTGATGGATTCTAACCCAGAGCCTGCTTGCTGTGAGACAACAGTGCAAATAACAGCACCCACCAAATCATGGGCAAATCAAGGCACCTCATCAAACTGAATTACACATTAGGCATATTACAGAAAGGCTGCAAACTTAATCAAATGTCAAATATTTTATTTTTAAACATATCTGGATGCACATTTCTGGATCTGACTCTTTGATGCAGTTTGATCCGAGCTCATCTCGCGACCCTGTTGAAGTCGGTTCTCCATTGTTGGTGTTGGATAATCTGCTCAGTTTAAGTATTTTTGATTCATTTTAACATTGTGAACTAGAAAAACTAGAAAAAAGACTATCCAAATGTTTCCATCACTGTTAAGTGCCTTTTGGAAACACTCGTTAAATGATTGATTTGATGTTAAACAATTTTACAACTCTTTCTGAAATGAAAGACAAAGGAATGCAACAATTAAAACAACTGTTATAATTCCAGAGAGACAAGTACTGATGCCTTTCATGAATCATAAATAAAACAGATGGTACACATGAAAGTTTTTTATGTATATATATTGATATATATTTTAGAATCAATCCCTGTACAAAATTGATGAGTGAAATACAATAAAGAACATAGATCGTGCTCTTTATCGGCGCCATGAAATAATGAATGAATGTTTGTAAACATTTCATTTAGTAAGTAATCCTGGTCAGCCAAGAGGGAAAGAATTCCAATCTAAATTCCTCTAAATAACATAGCAAGACTCGCTTTGCCTCAAGCATAATGTTTATCACTGGCAACATCAAGAGACCAGCATCCCATAATACCACTCTGCATTCACAGCGTGCTTCCTCCATCCCCACTGTGGTGGTGATAAATGGCTAACACTGGAGCAGTGCTCACCTCTGAGAACCCTGCCTTACCCTTGTGAGTGTCCTGTAAAGCATTCTGTCTGATTATAAACAGCCGTGCTGCTTCACACCGGTGCCGCGAAACAGATGAGGAGATCGAGTGTTTACGCAGCTCCTGCATTCTCTCAAATTATTTGACTTTCTATCAGCATAAAGAATGTTACAATGTATGAATTTACCAGATGGTGGGAACATGTAAGGTATAGTCTGGGGTGTTTGTTTGTTTTTTTTTTTCCTTCTGCTGCACTGGCTTCCAGGAAGATGGTGTGGGAGGATGGTGGGTATGACCGCAGATTAGAAGGTGAATCTGCAGGAGGAACATTCGAACATTTAGCTGCATACCATAATTAACCGCAGCCAAGGCAATCTCTCTTACACTTCCTCAATTTATGGTTAACCGTACGGATAAAGAGAGTAGCTGAGGTTCTTAAAATATGCCCTCGCTAATCACAGGGTCATGCAAACACTCTGTATCAACTTTCAAATGCTTTAACATGGGCCATGACGCTGACAAATGCTTCTACTGAAGTGCCAGTACTGAAAATGCTCAATTTGTCTTGCGTTTAGCGAGAAGCGTGCATGCTGAGTAGAGAATAAACACTGAAAAGCATCAAGTAATCCCTGAATGGATATTTCATATTGAAAATAACAACAAAGTGAGTCTGGTGTGTTTGGGGGTCATACTGAGCCTTCAGAGGATAACAACAGAGGGAGCACAGGCAGCGAGGGAAATAAAGTGAATTCTGTGATGTCTGTAGGATCCCTGATTTCCGCTGCTCAGTGGAAAAAAAAAAAAAAAAAAACACCACTGGGCTGCCAAGTATTGGCTTCAAAATTTTGACTCACTGTGATGTAGCTGTCATCCTTTCAAAGGAAGTGGATGCAAGGGGGGATGGGTGCATGTACCATGTCTTTCACTGAGCTATTCTGACGTCCAGGGAAAGATGCAGAACTTGTGTTTCAATCTACATGTAGAGACTGCTGAGCTGGGTGTTAATTCAGCATGTCATTCCGCAGGCTTTTCTTTGACTAGTTTGGCCAGCAATTTTAGATATTTGGCTCTTGCTAAGCTCCCGTGAAGGAAAATCGTGCATAACGGGGAAAAGAGTAGGAACATAGTTGAATTTGTCAAAAGATGAATTAAGCTTTATAGGGGATGTGACCATCACTAAACCAACAAGCCAAAATTAAGATTACTATTCGTCATAGGACCATTAATTGTGTTAGTCAGACTAAACAGGACTCAAATAAGTTGGTCTGATTGAAAACAAACTAGGTCAACCTTTCTGCAGTTGGAGCAACCTAAAAAGTTCCATTCGGATCGATTCACTAATTTAGCATAGACATTTCGCCCATGTTCTGAAGGTCTTGATGAAAGATTTAACCCAAATCTGAACTGAACAGCCAGTGAGGTATCATCATAGCAGACCCTGGGGTGCATCAACCCATTTATCATCATCTTTGAATTCTGGGACACAGCTTGCTGCATGCTAGCTTGTTTCTTATGTGATACCAAAGTTAAATTGACACTGTAAAAGAGTCCCTCAGACTTTGTCAATAAATTGATTCTCTGGCTCTGGTATACAGTATGAACTTGATGGCTTAGACCATTTAACTGGACTAATTCGCTGGTTGGACTGAGCTATAACTATAGCTTTATAGCTGAAGCTTGATTGCAGTTTAGCATCTAAACCCAGTGATTTTATTTAGGTCAAATGATTTTGTCATTTGCCAGAAAACGCAGACATTTGGCCTTATGATTCTGTTTAATAATGCAAGAAATTCCTAACAGTTTGGGGAATACAAGACTTGTGTTCAGGTAAGCTGAATGTGAGTGATTTTTCAATGACCCATTGAAAAAGTCAGTCATTCAACTTCGGTCCGTGAGAAATATGGTCACAGCAGTTTTAATCAAACCTTTTAAGTCAGGCCTCTCCTGGACATTGCGGATGTACCCATCCTTGTCAAAGAGTCTTCAAGAATCCAGAATGATCGGCAAATGCACCATCAGTAACTGAGCGTGTGCTGACAACCTGCCTGCCTGAAAGGCTTTTTATTGCCACAGTTTGCCTCAGGGCAGAACATCAACCATATTCAGCACACTCTGCACAAGCAGAGGCTTGGGTACTTGCAGACTACTACATTATCTATTTAGCATTCAAAACCCTCATCATGGAGAGAAGATCCTACAAAGAAGTACAATACTTCCCAAAGCTCCGCTCACACCACTTCTGACTGTTAGCATTGCACATCTGCGTGCCGTTGGCAGATAAATCACAGGGCTTTGCTCAGAACTGCTCTTATTTCCATTTGGGAGGAATAAGTGAAATTGACCTAGAGAGATTTAAGTATTTTCAGGGAATCTGCTTTTTTACTACACAAGATCTGTTTTTTTTTTTTCTTTCTCATTTTCTACCATTTTTCTGTTTAGTTACGTCCGTCTTTTCTCATCCGAGACGTCTCCTTTCGGAAATTGCTCTAAACTCCAGCAAATCAAATAATTCCTTGGAGTATATATTTTTCAATGGCTGTTATTAATCTCAGTAAATTAGAAAATAGAGCAATGAACCATTTTAATGACTTTGAATCCAGGGTTTGGTTGTGTCTTACATGATTGGCGCTATAGCCCACTTCCCATCATTTACAGGGGCTCAGGGGATTTTCACTTATGAACACATACTGTGCTGCCCTGACATCAGAACATTCTCATCCCAGGTTGTCAAAGAGCGAGGCTTTAATTGTCGTAGCCTTTGGAGTGTGATACTGATGTGGAAGGCACACCTTCTAGGTGTATGAGGTGCAGCAGGGTGTCTATTAAACTCCAATATTGAGCCTTTCATGTCGCAACGGGATGCTCAGAGCAAGTGTGACGGCCATCATGTGACGAGCTCATACACATCATACACAACCTTGAGAAAAGTGTGTGTTCAAGCCGTGAAAGCAAATGGAAACTCTTGTGTTAAATCACGAAAAAGGCCTTCTAAATGGTTAATGGCCACAGTTTTTGTTTACAGCGTTGACTGTAATGCAAATGAGAAAGTCACTGATCGTCTGTGTCTGTCGTTGCAAATGGGAACTGAAGACTCATCTGAGGAGTCTGCAGACTTCCTCACTGGATTTCTCACTGAAATCAAAAGCAGAGTCCGATAGAAATGCAAAAATGTTTACATTGAAGTTGGCTGACAGGTCTTTGCATCATGCACGTACGCAAAAGAGTAGCCTGTGTATCGAAGAGATGAAGAAGGAAACCCCTGTAATATTATTTGATATAATTTAATGACAGTTCATTTCTTTTGTATCTGGCAAGAGTTTATTGTAATTTGACGATAGATGTCAAATTGTATGATTTAGATTTGAACGTTTCAAATTTAGAAGATAACGCTAAAATGAATATCATAAAGAAAAATGGACTCAGTGAGTTAAAAACGATATGCTGCTAGTGTTTAAAGGCTTGGCAATGTGATTTACTGGAATGAAATAGAGAAAGAAAATGGAGCACACTCCATCTCGTCTTCTTCTCCTCCGTCTACAACTCTAATGTGAGTCTTGAGTGTGAAATGTAATAACACATTTTGAACTCAGACACCATAAAAAGGTACAGCAGATGGTTATGTACAAGCCATTACAATTGAATGCACTTCTTTTAATACTCATGAAGTCTTCTCACATTTAATAGACTTACAGTGCAACCTGAAAACTTGATTTGAGAAAATCAATAGGATGTTTTTAAATGCACTATAAGATCACACACACACGCCCACACACACATGCACACACACACACACACACACATACACACACACACACACACACACACACACACACACACACACCACTTCTGTCTGTATTTCCAAGCAAGTATCCTGTCTCTGCTGTCTCATCTGTATCAATGGATCAGAACTAGCAATTTCCTCAATATGACTGAAAGCCTTTGAACTGCTCTTCATACAACAGTTTTTTTTTTACTTCCTTCTTTTCTCAAGTCCTTGTTTATTTATTTCTTTATTTCTTTGGCAGTGAGCAGGATTAGTAAGGAGCGGCAGCACCACTATCAGCCCAAGATGTGCTCTTCCATCCTGCTGCTCTGCTCTGATAAAGGGAGTGCTCGACAAGTGACTCAGGTGCGCAGAGAGCCTTGTAGAAAACAACATTTCTCTCACTGAAGCACGGTCTTGCACGCCAATGACTGGAGAATGTCACTCACGGTGTATGTACAGTTCAGTCTGACATATATGAAGATAGAAAACCTGGTTAGGTAGATTCTGGCATTTCAGTGAAACATAGGCTCTTAATTTACAGATGCGTTGTACTGTATGCTAATCACATGTTGGCGAGCACAACACCAGGACAGATGCAGATATGAGTCAAGAGAATAACATATATTGACACAAAAGCTTTGTCATGTAACATCTGTAATATTTTTTCTTTTCGAAAACAAATTGTTGCCCTTTTTTAAGGGTGCTCAAGACAACCACAAAACCACAGCTCTCCTAAGTTTAAATGTCATGGTTGCTATAGCAATATCATATTGTATGGTCATGGTGTTTCGAAGAAATTTCGCTGATAAAGTTTGTCTAACAATGTTGCTAACCGATCCACTCTACTTCATCAGTGTGGCGTTTGCCTTTTGATTGAGAGCCCAAAGAAAAGAGAGAGAGAGAGAGAGAGAGAGAGAGAGAGAGAGAGAGAGCATGGTGGAGTCAGTTGAGGGAGAGATAGAGGGACAGGTCTGATCCTAAATCTGTCCCTGTTCTAAAGAATGCTGGAAAGGAGATGTGCTACCTTGTTCTTGTTGTTGTTGCTGACGAGTCAAACAAGCAGAAGTATTGTAACTGACTGCACACAAGGGGAGAGAATCCACTGTTGACCTGAATTTAATTATTCCAGTCCATCAATCAATTTGTGTCACTTCACTGTTCTTTTTTGCCTCTCTGTATTATGAAATATATGTGATTGAAGAACTCATTAACATCTAGTTTTAAATTTAGCAGGAAACAACTTTCTTTAGGAACAATTTGATCATTTTAGCTGGTAAATATCAAAAGTTTATGTGTTTAAGGTATAAAGCGTTACTAATTTAAACGCTGGCATGAAGACGAAGATAGAGAGAGGGGTGTGTGTTCCTCCTGGTGGCCAAAGGGGATATGACTGATACATGTTGTACATGTCAGCTTCAGGAATTATTTGATAATGTAATTTAAGGACACACTGCCGTCCAAAAAAAGTAACTTCAACAACAGTCACCAACTCAGCAGTTTTGTACACACGCACACTGAAAGGCTTGGCCAAATGGTGCAGAGATAATAAGTGTAAAGTACTTTTACTTTCAGGGAGAGGATCCCCTCCTCTTCTCTCAGTTTGAGGCCTCGGCCACACAGTCCTGGGCCTCTGAAGTGCTCTGAATTACAGAGGACTCAACATGACTTTTATACAGATCTCTCTTGACTTACGGAGAAGTGGTACTGGCAACTTACAATTACAAGACAGAAAAAAAGCAACCCAGATGCATGCATCTTTAGGAGAAATAGGTTCAAGAGTCACTGTGTCTCTCTTTGTGGGTGCAATGTGTAAATATGGCACATACCATTAGTACAAATACTCGTTTGCATGTCTTGTAATGTGTGCAAGGGTGCACTGGAGAGCAGGTTTGTACAGAAAGATACAGTATGAAGGTAAATACTTCAGTAAAATGCCCACACACACACGCACGCACGCACGCACACACACACACACACACACACACACACACACACACACACACACACACACACATACACGTTTTACTATACATGGAGCTGCTATTTGTTTTCATCCTAATCCTAAGCCTCCATCTCAGCCTTACCCTAAATTTGTATTCTCCCAATGAGAGGCGAGTCACTTCAATATGACAGCAGTAACACATTTCTTTTGCTGGCATGCTAAACATATAAACATGACATAATTAAAGCAACACAAGGAAAACATTCTCATGTTATGAGCACCTTTAACAGTTGGTGGGGGGTGCGCATTTGATCATGGTAGAACTAAAAATACTACAAGTTGCCCACTCACAATGTCAGAATTTGTCAGTTGAATAAAAGCTTTTAAAGAACTGTCTACATTTTATGCAGGGCCTGGATGTGTCTCTTAGTCACTGCCCTGAAATGTCACATGCCGTATGTCTGAGGTGAATCATTTTTAAATAATGAAAAACAGAAAAGGGGGAAGAGATGTCCAACTGAGAGGCTTCAAAACTTAACATGAAATGAGGAAAATATGCAATGACACAGGGATGGTAAACAGTCCATCTGTGTTTTCCCAAAGGATGCCTGCCATACTTTGAAACGCACTTAAAGAGGAAGTGAGGCAATTCAGTATCAATCTAAGATCATTCTAATGGCAATGCAGCTTTGCTTTTCTCTTCCAGAAAAAGGGATTAAAGAGAGACTGTACTGAACGGAAAATGACAACAGGCCTAATGGATTATTGATATATTCAGTCTTTTTTTATCTTCTTACAGGAAGTATAACGGTTGAGATATACATGAAATGTATACGGTATACGGTTAGTTTTCACAAGTGACCCTCTCAAGAATTCTATTCTAAGTCTGTTATTCAATTTTAAATTGAATGTTCTATTTGATTAGAAATGTGATTATAATTGAAAATCAACTCCAAGGCCAGGAGGTAGTTGTTTTAGTCAGTTGTATAGTAACTGAATTCATGAAAACATTTACAATCATTTCCATTCATAATCAGTACTCAATCATGATTTGACATATCAATATGGGCTAAAATGAGATTTCTTAGGAGTCACAATCTCCTTATCTGGAAGTAGAGGCTAACCAGGCCACATCTGTCCTCTACTCTGCCTTCAGCGTTTAGTTCTTTTGTCATTTATGTTGATAAACATCCATTTTTCACAACACAACATACGCCGCAAGCTAAATAAATGTATCACATTTACTTTCACAAAGGAGGTAAACTTTTCACCTCTCTTTGTTTGTCTGTTTGCAAGATTATGCTAGAAAAACATCTGGCTGATTTTTCTTGGTGGAGGGCTGCGTGGGGGGAGGAAGAACTCACTGAATTCTGAAGCAGATCCATTTCAAATAGTGAAAAGCTTCATACATTGGCTTCAGTGGCAGTGTGTACTCTAGATTTGACGAATTCATATTACTTTTTTCCCAAAGCATCAAAAATATACATTTTCAGTGCATTGATAATGTTAATAATGCACAATCTGACAAATCATTTAAAAAAATTCCATAGATTTTCCATTTAAACATGTGGATAAGCATGTTTGCATATAGTAGCAGAATTATATAGGCTGGCTTCAGCTGGAGAGCTCAAGCGTGGAGGTACAAGTCTAGAAGAGTTCAGTACTTACAAGTAAACTTTAGAAGAATGTTCCCACAAGAAGTACGTCTGATGCTTTTAAAGTAAAACACTGGTCTTTAAGAGGCCAGAGGAACACATTTTAACAAACAAAGGTACAAAGTGAACAGAAGGGCACATAATTGTCACATCCTTCACATTTTTAGGTGTATGTTTTATGTATATTTACATATGATGGCCAGCTAAACTTTCTGAGAAATAGTTTAAAAGATGACATGATAACTTATGTGCCATAAAGTTGTAAATTTGACTCGGTTCTCAGTGACGAAACATTGTGTGTGATATATTTCAAGGTGAGATTAATTCTGATATTCTGTCTTTTTTATCCCATCAAATCCGTTTGGTGCATCACTTTAGTACTTCTACCTTGATGTTAGGGTGTGACAAGGAATCAGGGGGCGGGGTGGGATGAGGGGGTGGTATATCTGAGAGGGAACCAGTCATTACTTATCACGAGACACTCAAAGTAATTAATGACTTGTGCAAATGGTTGCAAGTGGGAAACATTAATGAATAATTTTCGATACATAATCAAGTAATTAGGAAATGAACTCAAAAGTAAACCCAGGACCTACGATAATGAATACTGGTGATTATCAATTTGAAGCCATCTCCCATATGCCCCCCTAGAGACCTGTGCTACTTTTAGAGGGAGTGAAGGGGTGGTGGTGGTTTTGGTGGTGGTGGTAGGGGGGTGGGGGTCTGTACTGACACAATGTTAGTGTGCCAGTGCCACTCAAAGGATCCAGTGACACACAGCTGTGGAGAGACTAAATTTGTTCCTTTTATTGCACAGTTTTCTGTCTGAATCCCTGTCATGTCTGCTCCATTTCAGTCCATTATTTCATGTGGGATCATCTTTGTCTGTTAATCTGCAGCCTTGTATACCATGGCTTTCTCCACACTACTGATAAACATGTTGAAAACTGTGCTAATTATTTATACCAGGTCCTCATTCTGTCAGAGATTCAAGGATAGTTTCAAGTGTCTCATAAAGATGTCTGATTTTTATGACATGCCAAGTATGGGATGAGCCTTGTCTGCATAAACCACCAATTTATTTCCCTGAATAGACTCTTTTCTAGTATCTTAGAGACTTAATAGAGGCTTCAAAATAAAACAGTATCATAATCGCTGTTCAATACCTTTTAGATGCCCGCATCCAAATGCGTGTCTCCTCTTCAGTGCAGAATTGCAGAGATACAAACTAAAATAAGTGTTTTTACAGAAACAAATTTGTATCAAAGATCCTAGAATACACACATTTCTTCATGCAAGCTTTTCTATCAAGTTGCACCCAAAAAAATGCAAATGGATCAATACAAACTTGTTGCGCAAGAGCAGTGCATATCCTTCCCTAAAGATGGAGGAGATGTAAATCTTATCTACATCAAGATATTAATTAATAGCCTGATCTCATGGTAATTCATGGAGTTTGATTTGACTCTCTTGTTTCAAAGTCATTAACATATTTCTGCATTCCAGCTAACTGACTTGATTACAATCTGTAGATGGTAAGACTTTTTTTTCTTTTTTTAATATAAAATCAGCTTTTCAGATTAATGGGCCACGCTGGAAATACAGTACGAATAATTTTTAAACTCTCATCAGAAACAATTACAGCAAAGAATTATAATGGTTCTCTGCAGTCAAATGAATGATGCTTGAGTAGCTTGTGAGTGTGAATTTCTCTCAACAACAAAGATGTTTGACATCAACCCAAGAACTCTTTCACGACCTGTGAATCAGTATCAAATTATTCAAGCACAAATCAGAAATGTGAGTTGTTTCTGAAAAAAAAACAAATGTTCCATTTCAAAACAGAGTGACCTATTTTGCTGTTTAGGTATATCGACTTGTAAAAGAAACCTTGAGGCAACATCCTTATTTGTAGACACTTCTGCAATTAATAGAGGATCATTTATGATACATTTTTTAAAAAATGGTGAAGCTTTTGCCTCAAGAGGCTCATCATTTATTAGGTTGTGTAAACATAATCTTCCCTGCATTAATGTTTCCTTAACCTTTAGAAAAATGCCATTAAATTAGCACACTTACTAAAGATTCCTCTCCTCAAATATAGGATGACTCACTTTAAAAAGTAACATGAATAGAACCCCCACGGTAAAGTTTAAAAAAAAAAACACACAGGTTTGGGATTGGCCACACTCGCCAAAGTAACTCTAAAATGTTGTTCAAAGCTGTCCTCTGAAAGCCACAGAGGAAAAATGAAAATTAGTCCAACAAAGAACTGAGCAGGATTGTTTCATAGAGCCTGGTCTGCTATGAGAGTGGCACACAGTAATTATTACTCCTCCCGGTCTTTGTCATATTGTTACTGTGGTACACAACACCTTTGAGAAATAACAAATGCTGGTGGACAGGAAACAGTGTGTGTGTCTGTAAACAAATGCTGGCTGAACACACACTGGCCTCATGGTCAAGAAGAGGGACAAAGTTATATAAGAGCCGTCAGTCTGGTGCATCGAACAAAATGACGTCGAAGCCAAATTGAAGATTAAAACCAAGGATACAGGACTAACCTCCATGTTGAGTTCATCACTGGTGGCTGGTTCGGTTCACTGGTCACACAAGTCAACATTAAGGTCAAAAATCATCATCATTTCTGTTCATGCTCCCTCAGCTGACCTCACAGTGATTGCAACTGGATAGATATCGATGCCCATAACCACGTTTGGGCCAACATATGTCCACTCATATATATTCTCGAATCAATTCCTTCATTTGATTGTTTTTGTTTTCCTTTATTTTACATCCCCATGGATTTTCTATTTAATTTGGGTCAGCAAAGGAAGACAAGGTATTGATTTCTGTCAAAGGGGGCTTATGGGAGCCAGAATAAGCTTGTCTTCTTGAGGCTTCGCAGCAGGTTGTGACAACACACAGGATATACCTTTAAATCTCAGTGCAAATCTTCTGCCACACCAGGATAAACTCAGAATCACCTGATGCTTGCCACCACCACCGCCACCAACTCACCCCCACCACCCCCAACGCCCCTCATCCTACTCAGTTCAGATGGGTAGTAACATACAGGATCCTCCTCAGATTAAAAAAAAAAAAAAAAAAAAAAGTATCATATTCAGGTCTGAGTGAGCACGGAAGCGGTTGGAGGATCTCATCTAGTGGTGCTGTGGAGCAGCATCCCAGACACACGCAGGTCAGGATGCTGACAGCATGAAGTTGTTTGTTGTTTCAAAAGTGGCGGTAATTGTCCTCTGCCACGCATCTCAAAAATGGCCCCCGCGGTCAACCAACCCCTTGAATTCCTAACTCTGGAATACGTGTTCACTTAGATGAGAGAAGAACAAGTGGGACACAACACAAGTGGAAGCGTCCTGTATGAGAAAGCCAAGAACTTCAGCATATTATGCAAAACAGTCAGGTGTCTAACGGGTTCTTCAAGAGGCAAAGTAGAGTTGTAGTGGTCACCCGTCGCGGCCAAGTGGATTTACCTCGGCTGTTTGTTAGAGAACAGCAAATCACAAACAATGTCAACTGGATGTTTTGAAAAAAATCCCCAAAAAAGGGTAAAAAAATAAAGTATTATTCACTTTTATCAAAATTAAAAATGATGTCTGTCTGCTTCAGTAAAATAAACCCTCAATCCATTTGGTTTCGGTTATTACTGAGACTATTATTGATATTTCTATTTCAACCTGAAGCAACCAGACAAGTCATGACTAGTCCCCGTTCTCTCCACTTTGGACAAACAATTTAATGCTAGAACGGGTATAATTTAAGTATCATAAAAAGTCATGAGGTGGAAATCCTCGTGGATTAAGAAACAACATGTGAGAATATTCTTCCAACTATGCCATTTATTAATAATGCAACTTTCCTACAGGGAAGACCGAAACAGAGCTACTCTTAAACACAAGAAGACACAAGCCAGCCTTTTTCGATAGTGTGATATGGTAACGACGATGCTACATCAGTATCGTCGTTACCATATCACACTATCGTGTCCAGACATGGTTCGTGTTTGTATATTTCGTTTTAAAAGTCCGGCATTAAATTCATCCTTCCGCCTCGGTTCAAGCAAATTTTCTATGCTATTTGCAATGAGAGAGTTTCATCCAACACTAGGAAATCTGTGTGTAGTCTATACTCATTGACTCCCTGGTCATTTGAAATCCTCCTCTAAGGAATAAAGTTCCATCTATTATCAAATGTTCTGTGTTAGCATCTTTCAATGTAAAAACAAATGAATAAATAAAAATGCTGGGGAGTGGGGGTGGGGGCTTGCCTTCACTCAATGACGAGATGTGGTGTAACATTTTTAGGCATGCAAAGAAAATTTCATGCTTCAGGAAATCCTGTGAGAGCCACTATGAGATTATTCACAGACTACATGTAACCCCTGCTATCTGAAGTCAACGTGAACCTGCTGCATGCGTTCTCTATTATGTCTGAAATCCAAATCAGTCCAAAACAAGATTAAAACACAAAATAACAACAATTTAGGATAGATACATCCACATGACTTTGTTCTGGCAATTATACTTGATTTGTATGCTGCATGCATGATAAGGTTACACAAATGGCAGAACAAAGAGCCCCTTATTATTTTAGATTGGTATGAAAAATGTATGTCCATTTTGCCTTTGGAGCGACTACCACAAATATTACAAAGAACTCCAGGGGAATTTGTAAGTGGCAGATCTTCATTTGCGGTATAATGAAAAAGAAATAGTTAGGAATGTAAGCAACAAATATAACAGATACAGACCTATTCAGTTGTGACTGCTGCTTGACTTAATACTGTCTGCATTCTCTTAAAAAAAAAAAAAAAGCTGTATTGCATTATGTTACTACTGTTGAGGGAAAAAAGGACTACACAATATGTGGTGCAGTTTGCTGGTTTTATTTGGCAGTGTGATCAAACGACGCTTGTATTACTACATCCAAAGTATTCAATATTTGTGAAAGTGAAATGTTTCATACTGTAATAGAATTAATGGCAGCTGCACATCAGAACTGTGGAAACAGGAAATGATAAAAGTATTAGGATAAGTGGCTTGCTGGTATTAAAAAATACCAGAAGCATATTTGATGATATTCTTGCTCGGCTGATTGGGTCAACTATCTCTGCACAGCTCAGGGGATTGAATGGGGCACAAGCTTATGAAAGAAAGGCTGCAGGGCCAGGAGGTCATGTGGATGGTTGAAGGGAGGATAAAAACAAATTGTGATACAAAACCAGCATACAGAGCCATGCAAGCTAATCCGGAAGCTGCACCGAGACAACAGAATATACTGGGAAAATCACTATGAGAATGCTGACTCTATAACTGACCAAGGGGTGATTGTGATTGCCTGCTCGACCCTGATTGCAATCTGATGAAACCACTAGCATCCGAATGCACACACGCCCACACGTAACTTGCATGCATATGAAAAGACTGACAAGGATCATAGGAAAGCACAGACAGATCATATCAAATGAGGCCTACTGGGTCTCTATTACCTTGTTTTTCTCTGCAAATTTCTGATTTGCAACGCCACCCTTATATCATTGTTTCACTACAGCCAATGTAATAGCTCTGTTATTTATGTCAGCATAATCAATAACACCATGGCATTCATATATATATATATTTCACATCTCTCCTTCTATCCAACTAAAACAAGTCAACACCATTAGTCAGCTTGCACTATGAAAGGCTGTGAATTAATCAGCGCCCCTCTTCTTTCCTCTAAATTTGCTGTCCTCAAATTGAGAGGCACCTGAATCTGCTGCATTTGGCTCCAAGATGAATTGAGAGCCGACATATTATTCTGGGAGTTTGGCAATATAAAATAATTTCTTTGTAAACAACCCAAGAACTACAGCCCCGAGTCAAGCCAACCTATTCAAACTTTGCCAAAAAAAAAAGCTATGAGTTTCACTGTGGCTTTTTTTATCTCCAAATTTCACTTTGTTGTCATCCTTTATCTAAGGGTCTCCCCCTCCCCCTCACCCACCCCCAACCAACAACGTGCCCTTTTCATTCGTCATTTTCTTCTCTTTTTTTTGGCCTTAATTTACCACACGTAACACAAAATAATCTTCCCTCAGGTGTCACAGTCAGGCCCTGTGTCATACTGCAAGACTAATATCACGCTACATGTCCAGTGACACGTGCCATTAATTTTTCAAGCAAGGTCAAACGCAGTCGTGTCCTGTAACAGCAAATACTTTGATACGAATCTCAGCCAAGTGTGCAAGAGGAGTTGTTTTGCAGCAATGTGTGTATGTGAGTGTGTGTAAGTGTGTGTGTGTGTACCTGTGTGTGCGTGTGTGTGCTGTTTTCTCCATTGTGCCCCAATCACCCTCTTCAATCATTTATCATACAGCTGTTTTTAACTTCCTGCCCTCTGTTGCTCTTTATATCTTACTCTCTGTTTGTGTCTCTTATCCAACACTTTGTGCTATCGATCCGCACTATGGCACCCCTCTCTCAGTGTCAGCAGCAAACACAGGATCATCAACCTCTCAGGTTTCTCTCTTGTGTTTACAAACACACCTCCATTGCCACTAGACACACACGTGTGCGAGATGCTCACACACACACACACACACACACACACACACACAAATGTCCATCTCTGGCTCAGTCCGACATGAGGTTTAACTTTTATTGGCTTCCCCGCATTTTCTACTCAGGGGAACAAGGTCAAGCCTCATCAAATGTAACCTCAACACCAGCCTTGGATTAAGGGTCATGACTTCATCCTTCACATCTTTCTTGACCTTTGAGATTACCATGTCATAATACATCAGGATTAATGCCTTTCCTTACCTCTGGACCTTCTTATCTTATACTACACTGGCCCTATTTCATTTATAGGAGCCCTATTCTCTACTCTCCTTTTTACTGTGTGTCTGTGTGTGTGTGTGAGTATGTGTGTGTGTGTGTGTGTGTGTGCCCAGACTGTCCTGTATTCCTCGAATCACCCTGTGCTTGGCGGGCTGCTCAATCTCAATATCATGTTATCGGACTCAGGGGCCAAGGATATAAATACCATGCACCATAACTCTCTCCTGTTCAATAACCATTATATGCTCTACTTTATACATTAGAAGCACCTGATGGGGCAGTAAATTCACAGCTGTAGCTCGACCATCTCGGTGTGCATCCAGAGGAAAAATGGATGCTGAAGCCAAAGAAAGGCTAAAATGGAAAGTTGAAATAGAATAAAAGAAAATGTAAAAAGGGACTGTAGGAGTAACAGAGGGAAAATATGGAGTGATCAGAATAGTGATCACCATCTGCATACAAGAAATTGTGGCAGGAAAATGGAGAGAAAGAATTAGAATGAACAGTATTTATTGGCTTGGCTTTCTCACAGTCAAAATTATCTATTGTATTTCTGTAATAAGATTTTTACATCCAATGAATCATGCATTCCATTTCCTAAAGCCATTCTTAGTCCTGCGTAGCCTTGCAGAGTGAGATCTATCTGCTCGCACAAAAGGTTCATGTTCCTCACACTGAGACTATTTTACTGTTACACTGCTGCCAGAATCTGTTTATTTCCCAAGGACAACAATCAATAAAAACATATTTCCATCCAAAAATACAGATAAAGTAAAGCCCACACTAAGGAGACCATGCAAATAGCAAATAAATGTCCATCGCCCAAACTCAAAACACACAAGTACCCACTATTGTTTACCACATGAGCATGACTGGATGCAGTATAGAGTTTACGCCTCAATGCACTTTTTCATTTGGAAAGCTAGGGTGGTTACCCACAGAGTGAGAGCTGATTAAGAAAACAGTCCCATTTAATTCCTTTCTCCTCAACGGCCAGCGAGAGAAATGTAATTAAAGCCACTAAATCTCCCACGGGCCCTGCTACCTGCTACATGACCAACATGACACGTCATGTAATTCGCCCGACCTACAAAGGCGCCTCGGTTATTTGCTGTGGTTGCAGGGTGAGAGCAGGTCTTTGAATGAGACGGCCAAAGAAAACCAGACTGAAAATGAGGGAAGAATAAAGAAGAAAGAAGAGAGAGATCTGCGAAAGCTGACCTCTGTTGGATGTCCAAGGACACTGGCTGGCTTCCACGTGAAGAGAGGCATATTGAAAATAGTGCAGCTACAAATATTCACTCACAGGATACACTGCACAGTCGAGCCTGCTGGCTGGGAAGCCAGTCAGCGAGTGACCAACCAAAAACATTTGGGAGGCTTGTTAGTGCGAAACATCGATCATACAGGCATGAGAATTTAGTCGTATTTTGTAGTAAAACAACAACAAATGTCTGACGATATAGACGATTCCCAGCTATCTCTATTCTGCGTTTACTGCCGCCGGTGTCATTGAAACGATCATAACGATGAAAAATTTCAAAAAGGGGAAAAGAGTAAAACAGATGAGAATACTGGGACTCAATTAAAAGTTAGATATCGACACAGGGAGCTTTTAGTTTCTATGAGTAAACAACAGAAAAGTTTAACGATGTGCCCAATGACTTCCCATGTTATAATTAAATTGGGAGAGCATTGTATAGGATTTTGTAGGTGTGTCAGCGTTTTCTCCTGCTCCCCTTCGGCTTCCTCAGACAGCGCATTGCCTTATTGGCTTCATGGAGAATATTTGGCCGTATGTGCATGAGAGCACATCTGACTCTCCCAGCCCCCTCCTTCTGAGTTAAACTTTGATGCAGCAATTTTAAAGTAGCAATAACAATTGAGGGAATTTTAACGCTGGCCAACCCCCCCCCCCCCCCCCAAAAAACACATTTACAGCACACCAAAATATAAAGACATAGCAAAAAAAAAAAAATCCATACTTTTCCAGCAGTATGTTTCTCCCAAACTCTTAGTTTAGACAGAGGTTAAATGCTGCTGCGCTGGAAATGCTTGTAACAATTTATGCAACCTTTCTGAAGCAGAAAAAGAGAGTTTTAAAAAATGCATTAATTGCTTACCTATTTGCAGCGACTAATTTGTTATGCAAGTCAGTTTGCTTTCTTTTTTTTTAATTGTTAATGAATGATGTGCAGATTTGAATAATTAATCTCCTTCAGGCATATAAACACACAAATGCTTTTAATGGTGATGTTGGTTTACTGAGATGAACAACAGGAGACATCATGCAATATGCAGACATAAGCAATGCAAAATAAAACTTCCAATAATGCAATAAGGTTGTCATCTAAGAGCTGAAGTTACTTTCTGGCATGTGGTCCCATGAACACTTGCCCAGAACCCAATTTCCTCTGTAAAGTTTTGTCACAGCAAGGTTGATTCTTGCTGCTTAGAGGTACGTGCTGCACCATGGGAATCTCTCTTCTTGAAAAACAGAATGTTAGTACGCTCACCACCGAGCCAAAGAAGTCACGCTTTATTTCTGTAAGATACTGTCCTCCTTTTTCTTTTTTCGAAATATAAAACAAACAAGACCTCAGTGAACTGCTGTGCAGTTTAAACCTGCAATGAATTTCTAAAAGAAACAAGTTTGGATAAAGGCAGTCGTGATGTGAAGGGTGACTTACAATTACCTACAAACACAATGCAGTAATCTACTTAGCAGTATCACACAGCACTTTCAAAGATGTAACAGTTACAGATGTATTGTGCTCCCTCAGCTGTTTAGGAAACCAGCTGCACACGGACCTGCTATGTGACAATCTCTTGCAGCACAGCGGCAAACTTGTGAAGGCAGCATGAAATATCTGTGGCAAGCGTTGCTTTGTTAGCTGGTTTCATTAATTCTTCAGGAGGGTATATCTCAAAAGTGCCAACAAATACAGTGGAGAAACATGTGCTCTGGCACCAATCCATGCTTCTAATTGGGAACCATGGGCTTCAGAAGCGCTGGATGCACCTTCGCTCTGAAAGTCTCCTCCATTATTCATAGAAATGTAAGAATTATAGAACAAGAATGAGTAGCCTTTCTGACTAAGCTGGAAGAAAAGGAGGATGGCTGCACACAGATAAAATGCTTCATAATCTATTTTATTTCTACAGGAACGAATCTAAAATTCTACCTGCATTGTAGTTTGAAACAGTCAACATACACAGGCTGGCCACAGGGAACAGCTGCACGATGGAAAGTGATCCAACACAGCTCAGCAGCTCTGCCAGGAATTCTACTTTCAGATTTGTTGACACTGTCAGAAAGGTAATTATTCAACTTTATTTATTTTTGAGGATGTAGTGGGTGGTGGTGACGGAGTTCATTATATTGAAATATGTTTTTTTTTAAATATTCTGTCATGTACGTAAATAAGGCAAGCTGACACGTTGTGAGGTGGTGGAGGCAGGATGGATGTGATGGACATGAAGATTTATTTATGCAAAATAAAATGAAGCAACACAAACTTAAGGGAACTTAAAATAAACTAGGAAGCAGGCAGGTGAATAACAACACTGAGGCTCTGAGAAAGTCCAGGGAGAAAAAACAAACTGAACTTCTCCCCAACAAAGAAACAGGTGGGAGAACACAGGGAGGGGGGAAAGATGAGTACCAATGAACAGACCAGACACAGGTGATTACAGGAGGAAAAAAACGAGTGAAAACAAACAAGAAAGACAGGAAGTGCAGCACACAGTGACACAGAAGGGAAGGAAAGAACATAAACAGGGTTCAAGCAAACAAAACTCAGGGGAATCTTCACAGACAAGAAACAGAGAACTATACCAAGAACACAACGAACAGTCCGAGACGACTCCAATCAGTAGAATTAGTATACTGTAGTCTCCACAATAAACATGTATTAATAGCGTTCAAACGATGCAAGTCAAAACTGAATATCACTACATTTTTCTTCATAGACTTAAGTTATTGGATAATGTTAAGCAAAGCTAGTGAGGTGTGGTCCTGGTTAGAGCTTCTATGAAGGCTCATTTGAAGCGGTTTCAGGAACGTCTGATCTCCAGGCTGAGGTATCGTACCTGCACATGGCCCATTAATGTGATATGATATACAGATGTGTTGGCCCTGCCACGGACTGGTGACCCGTGCAGGGTGAACCCCACCTCTCGCCCGCAAGCCGCTGGGATAGGCTCCAGCCCCCCCACGACCCTTAACATGATAAGCGGAAGAAAATGGATGGATGAATGGAAAAAAGACAAGCTGTTTGGTGTAAAGCTTGTAAAGCCACAAGCAGCGTTGACCCAGCTGATATCATAAAGGAGATAAAAACTTAGAGACTGTTTCTCATGACTGAAGATGGTCCAGAGTTGAAAGTGATCACATAAAGACAGAAAATGTATCTTGAATTCACAAATGGTCCAAGTTCAAACTGCAGAGGATTCTACTCGGCAAACTGGTGTTCCTGTTATTGAAATGTTTGGGGTTTTTTTTTTTCTTTTCCTAATCCATGCGCATTTCTATTTGATGGCAGACATCAGAAATACAAACTCTAAAGCTCTTCAAAGTCTCCTGATATCCTCAAGCAATGCAAGGGCAATTCCTCATGACCTTTTTTTCCCCACAAACCTGCTCCCCTTCACTGAGAATGTTGGAAAATAAAAAATCTGAGAATATTTTAAATGCATTTGATCCTCAATTCCTCTCTCATGTAGCAGACCTAACCAGCTCCCAGAGGTAGATGCATGTCAGGAAGAAAAGGAAAAACTGTGACCATCTTTCAACACTTATTAGAGATGCAGCCATCAGGTACGTAGCCAGCACGAGGCGAAGAGAATAAGAGAGGAACAAAGAGAAGTGACAGAAGGAAAATAAGGCTGGGGTATGAAAGGTAGGTAAGAAAGATGAAGACAGTAAACATAAAAGAGCTCTGAATAAGAATGAGATACAAATAGAAGAAAGAGTGAGAAGTAGGGTTGGTAAAAGTAAATGCTATGATTTACATTCAGGCTACAAGCGCTAGGTGCAATGTAGCGTAACCAGAGGAAGGTTTGATTAAATGATGCAACAACCCCCCCCCCCCCCAAAAAAAAAGTATGAATGTTGACTATAGTATTTTATTTTAGAGGAAAACAAACATTTATTTATAATTGGTCATTTTGATAGTTAATGAGTTTAAATGAACATGAATTGAGATATGGCACAACAGTCCATAGCTGTTGGTCAGAGTTGGTGAACAGAACCCACAGCTACACAGAGACACACCATGAAGAGTAGAAAACGTGTACTAACCTCACAAAGGAACCCAAATATACTTGATATATTTAATCCTTTGCTGACCATCTTACACAGACAATGTGCATGATCCCAGTAAATGTTGCGTTACAATCCACAAAAGGAACCGCAACCTGACCTCACTGAAACCCGTGAGATGAACACCACCTCACATGGTGATCATGTGATCACGTGCCAGCACCGCGGAAGTCCTGCGGTGATGGACACACGGGTGCGTTTGTTGTGGTGCACTCTCCGTTCAGCACATACTTTTTAACACTGCTCATGCCATCATGAAGCAATCTGTCACCGTCTCTGTTAGACAGTGCTGTTGATTTTCAGTTTGGCCTTTTTAAGATGGGCTCAGACCTTCTGTGGATACACTTGCTTTACAGCTTTTGCATTGTTTCTTATAGCTCGTTTTCTCTTCATTTCAGTATTTCTCATCAGTTTATGAGTTTTAAGTTTGCTTTGATAATCATTTTATTCAGGGGGCAGCAGGACTCAAAGGTAAAATGGCCGCCCAGCCACCCAAGGGTGCCTGGTTCAATCCTCCCTTCCCCCAATGACCTTGAAATGCTTTTGAACAAAAATACTGAGCCTGAACTCCTGATAAGGAGGTTTGTACGTTGTGTGCCAGCCTTCACCATAAGCGTAGGTGTGTGAATGAGATGACGCTGAGAAGCACTCTCGAGTGCCACCAAGGTGCATTTACCATTCAATTTATTGAAACTTCTGTATCTGCATTTTTGTGCTTCCTCCACAAATACACAGAGCTGACAATGAGGCATTAGGAGCCATAGCCATTTCATATTTCTCATATATTTACATGCATTCACAATGTGAAAAGTATCACATTTAAAGAGCATCTGTATCATATGTTTGAAGATGGATCGGTTGTCATGGTCCATCATTTATTATCCCCATACACATTTATTTAACATTTATAACTCGCTTTTTACAACATTTGTAACAAAATCCCGAATACATTTCAGATTGCTTATGAGCTTGTGGTGTGAGGACGAAAAAAAACCTAACTTGATATTTTTTACTGCTCAGCGTTCTGGAGGTTTGAATATTTTAATGTGCATGATTCAGTGAGCATGTCTTCTGCAATGTAATTTGATTAATGCAGTCTCTTTCTGGAACTTTTACAAGATACCATTTTATTTGGAAAAAATATGAGGAGAATAAAAAGTAAAAGCACTTTTCTGATTCTTTGTGGGTTCTAATGTGGGTGGTCGAGAAGCCTTTTTTTGCAAACCTTCCTGACAGCTCTTGGTACCAGGGTGAAGAGACATAGAAGTACTTTTTGTTGCTTGAACAAAACCACTGACAAGACGGAATGTTAAGGTCAGTTGTTGTGGTGCAAGATCTGTGCTTTGTATGTCTGCCATTAAATTATTATTCCAGTTTAGTTCAACCCAGAGCATTTCCCCATTGCTACTCAGGGCCGTGCTGACATTGACCTCATCAGAATTGAGAATTCGTGAAAGGCTCAAAAGACTCAGAAGCTACATACAGTATATCAAGACCTCCCATGAGATTATACTTTTATGAGAATAAAGAAAATAATAATGTACAATTTTTTTCCCCCTGAATTTAAATTTAGGGGCAAAAAGGATTGCAATGACATTTCTATTACAATCAATGTATTTCCAGTATTAGCCAACATCCAGCTACTATTGCCATTTCTTTATTGGCCTTCATTTCTTGAAATAACTGCATAGGCTTTATTTATTTGTGACAATAAAACAAAATGTATGACAGGAGTAGCAGTGCAGCCCATCGAGCCAACACATCCTCTCCCTAACTCTTCTCTTTTCTGACTTTATCTACATCCTCGTGACTCTGTTCATAAACCCAACAAGTATATTGCTCTCTCTCTCTTTCTCACTCTTTCTCCTAAATGGCTCTGAAATCCAGGGACAGGAGGATGCAGGGTACTTATTCACCAACTGGAGCAGCAGTGTACAACACTTTATTAATCCCAACTGCAGATGTATTAGACGTAGTAAATTAACAATAATCACAACTAAGAACATTCTTTTGAGTGGGAGTCACTAGACATTTCTTTTTTTATGAAAAATGAATAGTGTTTCATAGGGTTGCAATGAAATAGTCAACTCATGAAACGATCCAAAATACATACCAGGGCTCAAGATACAAAATACTCATGATACGAAATAAAGATTTAAGAAAATCAAAAATCCGAAATGCAAAAATCAAATATTCTTTATTTTCTTCCTTAACATGCAGACATACAAGTTTTTGCTGCGTCAGAAAAAATAAAATGTTCTTTGCTTTGAAAAAACAAAGTATTTGAATTTTTTTCCTGATTTAAACTGCAATTCAAATACAAACATAAAAAATTCTATTAAAAAAGTGCTTTGTTGTCGACAATGAGGACAACTACATTCTTGAATGAAAAGGAAAACAAATATTCAACAATCCTCAGGGCTGCAGTCTAATCTAGATCGAGAATGTCTGACCTCAGCGAACTGTAATCTTTAGCCTTCAACAGGTGCTTGTCCTTCTATCATGCTAGCAGTGCTCGCCGCAGTCTACGGGGTTGTGTACCCACATAGTTTGCGCACGGTTTTTGTTTTATCCACCATCGTCTCACCGTTGCCTGGTCTTTTACATGGGAAGCCAAAATAAATCCACTCAACCGATTTGTTTGATGAAGGAGCGTCCGCTACTTGTTCGACCTCGTCTTCCTCCATTTTGAAATGATCGTTTCATACAGTAGGTGAGAGGGTCAAAGATCATCAGTGTTAGTGGTGCGTGGCGCCGCTTTGAATTGTGTTTGGGTTTTTTTACATTGATATTTTTATTTCGTGCGTCTTTGAATTTTATTTTGTCATTTTTTATTTCTTGAAATTTCGTGACACAAAATTTCGTAACACCCCTACTGTTTCATGACAAAACTACTTTTGATCATTATTGAGACCAGCAGCAATGGCCTCCTGGTCCCATCATTCATACATGATGAAGCAATGTGTTCAACCAGAGGTTGGACTGACAGAAATATCAGCCTAGTGGTCAACAACACAGATATCAGAGAAGCGGCCTGATCAGCTGATCTGAAGCAGCTGGGAAGTTGCGGCTGCAGTCAGAGGTTGATGCTGTGTGACTGATGTGAAGAGATTACATACAGACTTAATGCATATATGAGATTTGATGCCGGGCAACATTTCATGAGATCATGTCTAACGTTGTCAGGATAAGGTTGTTGTCAAGGAGGGGATCATGCCAACTGTGCCTGCTAGCATGGTGAGCTATGGGGTGAGCATTACTTTTTCTCACCTAAAGGAATAAGCTTAAAGCTGAAGATGTACACTTATTTAATATACATTAAACATTTATGCATTCATAAGAAAAATATGCAATACGTTTCAGCTACAAAAATGTCTCTCAATAATATTAATTACTATAAATAAAGGAAAATAAATCCTACAGGGCTCAGAAATGAGATACTTCAAATTGTTTTTCAGTTTTGTTTTTTTCCCCAGTACCTGAATCAATTCTGTAAGGTTCAAAAAGATGAATGAGTCAATATGACATGGGATGTTTTTCAATTTCAACATCACACAGAGACCAAGATCCTGCTGACAGGATTCTTGCAGACCTCTTTGAAAAAAGAGCAAAGAGCAGAAAAAGAGAGTGAGCATTTTTAAGTTCTTCAGCTCCTTAACTGCTCCATCCTGGGAGTTGATGCCTTACGTTTGAAACTTCAGTCAGATACTTAACACCTTGAAACTCTATCAAAGCATGTTACAATGAGCAATTTTATGGTGATAATCGGTGGTCTGCATTAGACTGAAAACAAAATCACATCAAATATCCAAATTACTTCTCATTACGCTTTACGTTATATCATCTCACTCCTACATTGATTTTAAATTTTAACATTAGTTTTTAATTGCTACCCTGTTTCTGACATTGAACGGACTACCATTCCTCTGATGGAAAAATAGAATTACTTTGAAACAGAAAGTATCCTGAACTTCAGAGTCGGTCAGTTAAACAAGATGATTAAGTGTTCAAAGTGCTGCCAGATGCTCACAACAATGCCAAAATAATTGTGATTGTCTTACAATATGTTGCTTTTAAATATATCTCGTGAAATTTCGAAAGGTGACGCATGTTTAAGCTCTCGGGTAACACGTAGGAAGGATACCAGAGTACTGCAGCTGATGAATATTCGAAGAACAGTCCAGTCCACATGAAAAACATCATAGTGACATTTAAAATGTGTTGGAATACTGGACTTTATTTAGCTACACTTTGTAACCTGTAATTGCTCTGCTGTTCCCCTCCAAATCACAACACTCCATCACACATTCAAACCTACAAGCTAAGTTGAGTTGACGGATTAGAAAGACACATTTTGTCTCAATTATACCCCGACTGGAACACGTTCTATCTACATGCAGTGTTCTGTTGCATTGTTGTTAACATCTTGCAGTATTAGAGTGAATTAGCCCATTCAAATATTTAAATACTGGATGTTAAACAAACAGTTGAATAGCGAGCTCATTACCTGCCTTGTGTGTGTGTGTGTGTGTGTGTGTGTGTGTGTGTGTGTGTGTGTGTGTGTGTGTGAGATCACTGCAAAATGTGTTCCTGGAGACACATTTTGTTGCATGAACTACCACAGAGGCAGTCTGAAAGTTTTCACGTGTGTTTATGTGTGTCTGTGGACAGATACTTTCAATAGATGGAGTAACAAGCGTGCAATATGCAGTCCCAAAACTATACAGATGTGTAATGGGGATCAAAATGAAGGCTGAGTTTGTAAACAAGTCTGAACAAAGGTACAGGAATTTGGGATTTAGGATGCGTGCAAGACAAGTCTTCACCGCCTCACACTTAACACTCCTGACCTACATTTGTTTTAGTTGAAACTTAGCAGGAGGTGTGTTGCTCAAATGAAGGCAGAGTTCCAATGTGGATGTTGTCCAACGTTAGTTCTCAAGTAATGTAGCTATGACTAATAAGTCCTCATGGGTCAAATATATCGACTAATGTCACAGGTTGTCATCTTATCACAAGAGGCTCTGATGACAGCCCACACATTCTTCCTCGTCCTCTATCATAAAATCTGCCTCCGTGCTCTTTCCTGGTTCATCATGTAGTTGTAGCGCAGCCCAGCTTGTCTTCTGATGTTGTTTTCTACTTCAGTAAATGAGTACTCAAGAAATCAGCCATGTGGTGATGTATTAATATACCTTATAACCCTAAACTCCCAAAGGTTTTTAAGATGAGTTGATGGTTTTTACAAACAGAAAAAGGAAGGCAGCAAAGCAAGCAAACATTGTAAAATAAAAAAAGAAAAAGCCCAATCAGGCCGTATGAAAGGGCACGCATCCCAAGACATCCCCACCTCACACACACCCGAGCACCCTCAGAAGCCCAAGTGAGAATGTGACCAATGAAGCTTGGTGAGTTTGGGGTTTAGAATCACAGCTTACTAACACACACACACACACACACACACACACACACACACACACACACAGCAACATTTTCTCATTTGTAACACCATATTTGCCAGACACTCAAACTGTACTGAAATAACGTTAAAAATGTGGTCCATTAATGAAAGTAGGTCATAATCCTCAGATGTAGGCTACTTATTGAGTAACATTATTGATTGTTACCCTCATGCCAAGGAGGCATTCGGGCCTGTGGACTGTACCAAGCCTACACTACTACATAGTCCAGTCTTTGGTTGAAAGGTAAGAAGAAATCAGCCCTTAACAGGAAACCTTCCTTGGTTTCCTCTTCTGGCATTTACAGAGGAGGAGGAAGGAATCCTCACTCACCAGTGCAAACTAGACAACACCAGTGCAACCATACGGCTAAAGGTATTGACCAGACTGATGCTGGCTGCATACAATATGAGGTAATTTTGTTTCCAGGGGTGATAGAAGTAGCCAAGGGGCCAATCAGAAGAGGAAAAAGGTCTATAGCCTCAACTCTGAAACAAGCAAGGACCTGCCCGAGGGTCTTCTGCCAGTCAGCTGGTCACAGGGGGCAAAGATGTCTGCAATATGCTGTGGCTTGAGGCTACAGACGATCTTGTTTCAGAGGTGATCTGTATCTTAAGTCAAGGAAAGGTGATCAGTGTTTGTTGTCAAAAATGCAGAATTGAAGAATATATGGAACCAGACAGAAGGATTAACATGCAGGGACATGTACAGTATAATACATAACTCTCTTTAAACTTTACAAATATGCTCTATTCTCTACCTCATAAAAACTCACTTTTTGAAAACTATTACCGGGGTTGTCCCCTTGTTCATTTTTTACACAGCACTGCTGTCATCTATGACATATTGCTGCCACCACTGACCCACCGTTTGCAGTCTCCCTGTGTGTTCAGGATGAGTGTTTTCGTTCTTGTGGTGGTACAAAACACAATGGAAACCTTGCACGAACCCACTCAGTAAAATATCGCTCTACGGCAGCAATAGTATAGTTAAAATCTCCACAATATATCATTAATTAATATTTGAATCTTAATGGTGGTAGCAATAACTACGTATGGAGCCGGTTACAAAAATGATCCATGGCACTCTATCGGCCAATTTTGGAGGTCCCCTCACTTAAACGGAGATTTTTGTCATCTTTTTTCCATTGTCTTCCTTTTTTCAGGGGGTTTTACATCCCACTAAATGCACAGTTCTCTCTCACTGAATAATTTCAAACACCTACAGCTTTGTATGAGCAGTATTCCGTTCCCATCTAACGTTACTGGATTTGTGAGAAGAAATGTGCGAGGGGTGTTTGTATCAAAAGAGACGTATGAGGCTCACAGACCTACACATTGTCTCTCATGTCTTATGTGTTTGTGCTGGAAAATCACAAGCTGTCATCTTTACTTTGAATGTCGCCACACATGTTCAGCCTGTGTGAGTTGCAGCTGAGAGAATTCTTTGAATATGGCCTGGATGTTTAATCCAAATCGCTGGCCTATTAAACTAAAATAATTGAAATACCGACAATTATTAATGCCTGCAGTCCCACAGAAAGAGAGACTATCAGTTGTATCTCTTAACTACACATACCCTATTAATAATAGGCCTGAATGAATTAAATATTGACACACTTTAACGCGGAATTCTCACTGCTGCAGCCAGCGAGACATTAAATTCTTGCAGCGAGTGATATTAATTGTCTAAGATGATGAGCGTAATGTCACTGGTGCAAACATGTCCTGGGAATCTTCTCGCAGTGACTCTCAAAATACAAAATAAATCACTGTAGGTATGAGACACAACACGACACACGTTGTGCTCATAAGCATGTGGCATTATTCACTTTAATTCCAGCTGCTTTTTGACTTCAGTTTCATTCTTCATTATAAAAACATGTATGTTCCAGGCTGGGAATACAACTGGAAACTCTGAGTTGCAGATGTGATGTTAAAACAAACTTCATTTTAATGGATTCCCATTCACTTTGGTGTTGATTAAGAAAATCATTGGAAATATTAACTATCCCATCACAGTATAGAGATTCATACTTGAGTGGATGCTGGTGTGGTACAAATATTTAGTTCAGAGACATTTAGATCGCATCCCAACATTTTCCTCTAGGAATGTAAAAGTTGGAATATTGAGAGCACAGGAATTTACAAAAATCTCCTCACGAGCCATTGTTTTTTCCTTTTCGGAAGTACATGAATTTTTGCACTGTTCTAAATTACCATCTGTGCTAACGTCATTTACACTTTGACCTCTGCTGCCTGCTGACTTTTTAAAAGCCCAACCAATCAGATCAAAAGCAGAAAAAAAATATGAGTAAAAGTATTAATTAACTGGGCAGAAAATGTAAAGTTTTGCAAAATGTCAGCTGCCATAGGCAGGCTAAGTATAGGTTTATGTTATAAACTCAACCAAATGAAATTCTAAAGGTAAATTAACAATTTATGTAGGAACAAAACAATACCGGAGCTCAGCTTAGCCATCAGGCATTAAATGCAATGGTGCGTATACATGTCAATATACCACGTGTGTGTACATGCGTGTAACTGGAGTCTCTGTCCGACTACTCTTGAAACAACCCCCCCAAAAAAATCATATCAGTTAAAAAAAACTTTGGGAAAGCTGGTTGTATCTGGGCGGCCATTCTTGTTCACAGAATGTGGCTTGAATAAGTAAAAGGACAAAATATGACAGTCAGTTTATCTGGATATCGAATGTGTCATGGGCAGTATCAGTATTTGCATAAGATTTCCATTCCTCGTTGTGCACAGAGCCGTGCCTTTGGTCAGAAGGGAGAATAAAGATGTGTTTTCGGAGGTGCAGCTGGTGTATTTGTCATAATTCGATATTTTAAACCTGAGAAAACGAGAGAAGGTCATGAGCTCAGTGTCTCAGTTTGATTAATATCAACTTTATCATGTTCAGTCAATAACCTTGTTACCATAATACCCCTTTTTACCACAAAAATGTGACATCACCGTAATATATAAAAGTAGCCGCCTCACCCTGGTGAGCAGTGAACTATTCGTCTGGAAGCCTCAGCCTCACATGGGAGGCTACATTAAACAGCATTAAGATCTTTGTGTTCCAGGGACGATATGTATATCTTTTATAATAAACCAGAACCATCCAGTCAACCATGTTCCAAGGGGGCATCTTAAAATATGGTTTGATGCATCATAACAAAACAGTGTATAAATACTTTAGCAGCTGCTTAAAGAGTTAAGAGGACTGAACCCAGTTTGACCCATTTCTATTTTAATACAGAACATGAGAGTTTCTTTGAATACAATTATTGAACATCAGGGATTGTGCTTTGCTAAGATTCACAGTGATGACATTTATGGCAATATATTAGTCATTGTATGATTTAACAAACCTCCAAAAAAAAAAATTTTTTTTTTTTATTACTACAGCGTTGCAAGGTTTGCATCATCTTGTTTTTGAAAATAAACTAATTCATTACTCTAATTTATTTATGGGTGTATGTATTTATGTGTGGTTGTCCTGTCAGAGGTAGGTGTGAAATCTTTCAGTCTAATAAATAGCATGTAAAAAATAGGAAGCTCAACACGTGACGCTAAATGATGAGCAACTTACCCATTTTACAAAAAAGCCAAGCGAGATTTGCATTTACTATGTGTTCAATTAAAAATAAATGAAATCAATCTGTGAGGGATATTAAGGAAATGACAGGCTCCCTCCACCATTGTGAAGGAGCAACAGTGTGTAGGGGTACTTCATTTATGTTTACACTGATCAAGCCACTCATAGCCTTGGAGAACTCTGTTGTCTCCTCTGTCAAATGACCTTCCTTTAAGTTTGAAAAGACTTGAGAGCCTTAGCTTCATGCTAGAGTGTTCAGAAACCTCCGTAACGGCTGTATTGACTTCTTTCAGAAGAACAATTTCAGACTTCATTTTGCCATCCACACAAAAGCACTCATCTGACTGTTGGAGGAATACAGTGAAGTACTGTAGTACTGCAAAGTCTCACCTTGATCTAAGAGTAAACAGGGCTGAACATTGCACCTGTATTCCTCCGGTAAGATGATACATAACGTTTAAGTAGACATACAAACCTTTGAGATCCTTGTCTTCATATCAATGAAGTGACAGTAAAGGTAGCACTCAAATATCCTGCCAAGATCATTCAAGTTGCTTAATGAATACATGCTGTCCCTGACGGCGTCAGATAGCTGTCAAAATCATGAGAGTGCAAATACAAACTAAACGAGCACAGGATCAGGAATTGAGGGCATAAAAAACAACATTGAGAGGTCAAAAATAATCTTGTGGCAATTAAAGTTTTGTCTCCAGCGTGTAAATTGTGACGGAAAGCAGTTGTGAGATGGTGGCGCTGCTCACTCTCTCTTCTAACTCACACGCTCGCTCGCTTCGGGATGTTTTTTTCGCTCTCGATATTTTTTCCTACCAGAAATACGTCACGGGGTTAAGGCTCGACAAGACAACTGCTGATCGAAGATAGTCGGCGGAATACGCCTGTGAATGGTCTGCTGCTTAAATCAATTTTCTTGTGTGACTCCATACCTTCCTGAGATAGTCGCTGTGTTAAGACTGTTTGCTACCAACTCTTAATCTAAACAGGACTTAACAATAACACTTAAAATAAGAATCAAATCATGGAGCTGGCAAGTTTTGGCACCGCAGACCATTAACAGGTGTACTTTGCGAACTTCTTCTTCTACTCCTTCTTCTTCTATGTGGTTTAATGGCATGTTCGTTGCATGACCGCCACCTACCGCCTAACAAAAATTGATTTAAACAGCTGACAGGCGTATTCCACCGACGAACTTCGATCGGCAATCGTCTCGTCGAGCCTTAACCCCGTGACGTATTTCTGGTAGGAAAAAATATCGCGAGCGAAAAAACATCCCGAAGCGAGCGAGCGTGTGAGTTAGAAGAGAGAGTGAGCAGCGCCACCGCCCCACAGCTGCTCTCTGTCACAATTTACACGTTGGAGACAAAACTTCAATTGCCACAAGATTATTTTTGACCTCTCAATGTTATGTTTTTTATGCCCTCAGTTCCTGATCCTGTGCTTGTTTAGTTTGTATTTGCGCTCTCATGATTTTGACAGCTATCTGACGCCATCGTCCCTCTCCTTCAGATAAGAGTGGATGATAGACAATTATTTTTAAGTATTTCAGTATTTTGAATAACATGTACTTGACAATCTTTCCACTCTTTCAATGTTGCATTCAATTGTCCTTTTTCTAAATCCACTCAAACTGGATTATGGTTGGATTGCTATTTTTCATAGATTGTGGCGCAATTAATCAAGCATATGTATCAAACCCCACCCAAATAGATTGCTGTATTGCATTCATTCTACATCAAAGTATGGGTTTGTTTTCAACAACGAGCATTTCACTAAAATAATGAGAAGGAACCAGATGAGCTATTCTGTTATTTTCAAAACGACACTTTAGAAAATATCTAAATATAAAAAAATCAAACCCTTTTCCATATCACTTTCAAAATCCAACACAGGCAAAGCTCAGAATTACTGCTGGAGACAAGGATTTCAAGCCCTAATAGCTGCCACATCAAGGATCAAAACACATATTTTAGTGAACCTTCTGGAGTTGAGTGGTGCAGAACAGTGGCAGGTGTCAAAATTATACTGCAGAGACCCTTAATCAAAGGTGGAAAGCTGGGATTGTCTGCTGTAGCCAGCAGAACTGTAACAGTCAGAATCACATCTATCAGTCATCATTAAACGTACAAATGTCTACCAAGAACAGAAGCACACGCACAAACACACACACACACACACTTGAAGTAAACGTCTGAACAATGCAAACTCGCTGCAAGATTCACTTCTAATAGGGAACAGGCTATAGATGTTTCCTGTGGACAGCAACATAATGCAATCCATGAGACTTTCTTTTTCTCTTAAATATGCCACTGTAAATGCCAGTGGTAAATACTAGCAGTATATAACCTCCATCAGTAATTGATGCCTTGTCCAATATCATCCAACATTTTATCATCAATAGGTCAAATACTCACTGAAAATAAAGGACCATTGAACGTCCTCTCAGTGTTTTATTTAGTTTGTTTAACAGTTTATGTTTCATCATCATCTCTCAGTAAAATTCAGACAAATGGGACATTTGAAGTCGAAGCATTGATGAATTATAATGTTGTATGTTTTAGGGAAGAGTAGAAGGGCCACCAGTCTCACCACTTTCTTCCATTTATCCTGTTAAGGGTCGTTCACCCTGGACAGGTCACCAGTCCATCACAGGACCAACACATAGAGACAGACAACCATTCACACTCACAGTCACACCTACAGTCAATTTAGAGTATCAATCAGCCTCGTCCCCTCTTGATGTCTTTGGACTGTGGGAGGAAGCTGGAGTACCAGAGAGAACCCACACAGGAACAGGGAGAACATGGAGACTCCACACAGAAAGATCCTGTGATGGAGCTGGGACTTGAACCAGGAACCTTCTTGCTGCGAGGGGACAGTGTTGACCACTGCACCACCGTGCCGCCCTCGCTGTGGAGAGTTAAGTCTAAATATCTTAAATGTGCCGTTCAAGATAAGTGAATATGACAGCACTTACAAAATGAAGAATGGGTAAAAATGCATCTGTTTTTAAAGAGAGTTAGTATTGACTGTGAGTACACCTGAATGGAATGATTATTATTAGCTTACTTATCATCTGATTATTGTTCTGACTCTAAAATTCTTCCTTCGGATTTGATGTCCAGGAAGAAGGGCAGATTTTCCTAAACAGCTGAAAAGCAAGACCGAGGTCCCGTTGTCAGTTACTGTGTCGCCTCTCTGTGTCTCCTAGTGTCATCAGAACTGGGTGCTCAGTTCTATCAGGGCCCCTTAAATGCAAACATTAAATGAGCACCTAGTTCATAGAGGGGCTGCTGTAATAAATATGGCTGTTAGAGGACACATTCAGGGCAAACATCTTTTTTTTATAACAAATTGTGTTATTGTTAGCTGTTGGATCAGTGCTCCGTTAATATTGTTTGCCTCTGGTATCATCACTATCTGCCAGCAAGCATTAGCATCCTGCTATTATTGCATTTGTTCTGCCTTTCAAGTAGCATTCCTAACGCTTGCAGTTCCATGCATGTGTTGCAGATTAAGCAGATAATCTAATCAGAATACAATCTGTGAGGATTTATCTGTTTTGACTGCTCAAGGTTAGAACTGCCATAGTGAGAAAATTCAAGGGTGGTAAGTTCACCCCCCTCTCCAGAGAACGGTAAGAATGGTACTTGAACCAAACACACTCAAAGAGATTACTTCAAAGACAGTATTCCACCAGGAAAACAGTATTAACATATTGGAAACAATAACCCCATCCACTATTTGAGTAAACCAAAACAATGCATTACCAGACAAAGACCCCATTGTCATGGAAATTATTCAGGGAAATTAAGGTGTTGCAGTAACAGCACGCTAAAGTCTTTCTCCCCTCAAGCATGGGGGAGCTACTGTGCACACAGCCTGCCAATATAATTGATCTTTGATCTTTTCTTCATCTTCCTGTGGGGGAGGGGGTCCCTCTGCACACTGCAAATTCCAATTTATAATGAAACTTCAAAAATTGCAGTGGATTGTCTTTAGCGCACTTCCTGGGTCTGACAGAATGGCTTAGAGGACTGTTTCAAAACAAAAACATTTTTTTTTTCTCAAAATAGGTCATTGATGCTGAAAGGTTTCCTTTGTTATATTCAAGGATTAGCAAGTAAAGGGTATTCACTACATTTCAATACTTAACTAGGTCATGACAACATATACTGGGATTAGGAAAATCCATATGAAATACAAATGATTATGTTGGAAGATTTTCATCTGTATTGGAATAATCATCTTTCTTGTAATGTATTTATACTTCCAATTTTCTGATTATTCAAAGTAGAAGGAAAAACAGGGAAGAGAATCATTTAGGTGGCAGGCTGTGGAGACCATAATCAAACAATTCACATGTCTACAGGGAGCCTAAGTCTTTCTGTTATTAGTCTAAACGATTGTCAATGTTATGAGTTATGTGAGAAATGAATCGGAGATATTCCCTCTATAATACATGTTTTTTTTTCTCAGCCTCGATACAGTTGCTGTTAAAAAAAAGCGATCAATTCCAACGTACCAGCCATGGCTCCTCTCTTTAACGCTACATCCTTGTTTTATTTGGAAAATAATATGTATTTTTTTTATACATAATTATATTTGTAACTCTTTCCACCCACACAGGCACGCAGCCTCAAATACAAAAAAAATGGGTATGAATCAAAATCCCAGATGTATAATCCTTCAAATAGAAAATCCACTTCAAAGTCTCATCTCATCCAACCAAGACTCATATGCTCATGCCTACACCACCACAGCCAGGCCCCTTAGGTACTAGTTTTAGGGTCAGTGCGGTGATAAACCCAGCTAATGATGCCTTCAAAGATCACTAGGTCCATGGAGGCTGACCACAGGAGATTCAACTTTTTATTTCTATATTTATAAATATATATATGAGCCGGTATTTCTTTATTTTTATTTCATTCTTTCTGACCTTATATTAATTCTTTAACCTTTTTATTTCATATTCGTACCATCCACTGTTCAAGTATTGTTCGGGAGCTGTCTGGGGTTTCTGATCAGCAACAGTTTGCTGACAGCTGTGGGTTTGTTTGTGTATGTGAATAAATATGTTAATGTGTAAATGGCAAATGGGACCTTGATAAATGTAGATGTGATAGGGCAACGACGTAGAACAAACTGCACAAAGAAGATAAAACTCAAGATGAATCCTAGATAAATGCTGTTCCCAAACTGACAAATACACAGTCCTATTTAAAGTGTCATGTACTTATTGTCATTGTTTGAATAATACCTATGTTAGAAACGTGACAGTTACACTTGGGGAGAGGAAATTAAATTAGTTTGACATTGCCAAGTTTGATATTTGCAATTTAAAAAACATTTGTGTCTGCCAACAGTGCTTGAACAACGCTCTCCTAGTGCAGGATTTGTTGTTTGTCGGTGCCCACTTAGACTTTCATGCTAAATATGAGCACCACCACATTCCTGTCTTTGCATTGACGAATCTAACCGCGGATACTAGAGGGCATCTCAACCGTGCTTCTTAAACGGAATGTCAAATACATTTCATTGCAATCACGTCAAACATCAACATATTTGGAAGGGTTTTATTCAGTGACCCGATGCTGGTGTTGCTGGGACGGTGTTTATGGGTACACGACCTCTGCATGTAGTCAGCCCAACCCGAGGGCTTTCTGTGGTTTTTTTGTTTTTTAAATCTTATTTTGTTTTTTCACCTGTATGTGTCCTTCCAGGCATCCTGTGATTGGATGCTCATTGTCAAGGCCTCCATGGGGAGCATTGCTATGTGTGCAGTGTTGTCATCAGCCAAAGCAAACACAGTTATAGATAGCTAGCGAAAGGGTAGAGCTGATTACAAGGCTGTGATGATGTGGACCTACACCAACTATCATGAACAACAAAGTTAGTATCGGCTACAGGCGCAGTTGTTTTTATCAAAGGTGCAGAAGAAAAGCGTGAGCCTCGTTTGGCTACCTTCAATTCCACATGAGTTTAAACAAAAATAACCAACTCTCTGTCAGCTACAATTACACAATAAGCTTCAATATACTTTAACACCATCAAGTCAGCAGATATAATCCATATTTCATGAACAATCAGTGCTCTATACCAGCCTTTTGAAAAGTGAACAATGTGGAATCAAGAAAAAAAACGATTCAAAGAAAGAGACAGAGTGGGTTACGTACTGCACAACAATCAGAGGCAACACTGTTACTGTGAGAAGGGTTGTGAAAGGAAATAATATATGTACAATTTAATATACAAAACCATTGTGGAACAGAGGGGGGTGGGGGGTTTTCATTCTGCTCAGCTGTTCTTAGCATAATGTGGTTAGGAAAAAGAAAAACGCAGTCGGAAGAATTTGGATTTGTACTTCACGGCAGGACTTTCTAAAACTTTTGTAACTGTTTCCATCATCATGAGTTGGAAATGAGAATGGATTGATCTTTAGTTTTCATACTGTGGTGTGTATAATGTATTGGTTTGAAGGAAAGAAAGACTTACATGAATTCTTTATGGTGTGAAATACATAAACCATCTGGCAACATTTCTATGGGCTCGAGCCAACATAAGCTTAAAGAGGCATTTAACAGTATTACCGTAAGTAGACGGAGGTCTAATGTAAAATTGATCTATAGGCTCGTAACAACCACAGCTTCCTCCTTCAACATAAAGATAACAAGGCAAGACTTCAACTCTGCGGTTAACTTATAATGAGCCGGAATTCCTGTGGTCCGCTCCTCATATGAATAAAATATTCAACAAATTAGAGTATGTATGTGGTCAAAAGTTTCTTAAGTCAACCTGGTCATGCTGCTTAGTACATCAGAGGTTTTGGGGTTTTTTTTGTTTTCCATTTCATCACCTTGCTGGGAACTCATCAGATACTTGAGTGTACTGGTGCTAACCATAGCTTTGCTGGACTAATTGTCCTCTTTATAAACTACTGTGCAGTTACAGGCTCTCCATCTCACTACTCTCATAGTTTGAGTTCATCTGCCAAAAAGAGACAAAACGATAAACACCCTCAAAGATTATTTCAACTTTAAGCTTCCATTTGTTGACATTTTAAATAGGTGACAATACGTTATTGTGAGGATTAGTGATAATCTACAGTCATGGCAACTCTACTACCGCTGATTTATTTTCAAGCCTTTTACAGAAATATTTGCGTTGAATTGGCATGTTATTATCTGATCAACCTCCATAGCAAATGATCCAAAGCATGTGCACATTCTGTTTACTCCCATAGACGTATGTATATAGTATATTTAACTCAGAGTTAAAGAGTTAACTGATGGGTGAGGTGTAGAACGTCACAGCCACAGTTTACCAGCCAACTCTATTGTTGCAAGTTGTAAATTATGCTGCTTTATAAATGTGTTATTACCACAGTTACAAATGACTATCATCACGAGGGCTGTAGTGACACACTAATCTCGCGATATGATACGATATGTATCGCGATATTCAGCTCACGATCCAATTCGATACACTCACATCCGTTTCTGAAAGATTTTAAAGGGACCAAGTGATTTTGGTGACATCTTGTGAGAGTTCCATTGGCCTGGATTGAATTAACTGAACTGAAAGCATCAATTACACAATATATGGCTCTGACTGGCAGCTTGCAAAAGCTGGACAAAATGAATCAAAGATGAGGTGAGAAAATTAGTTTCATTTATTGAAACTGAGTGCAAATTGTAGCTTTCAAGCTTTTGAAAAGTATAGTGAACAATGGAGAGTTAAAGTGCAGCAAATTGCATTCTTTGGCAGCTTTTTTAGATTTTTACTGAACATAGGAGGTAGCCACTAGCCAGTCGAGCCACCAGGTTAACTAAAGATGAACCATAGCAGCCAATAATTCAATTCACGGGTGACAATAGCATAGCCAGGCTCCATCACGTTCACCATGCACTTAAAGCTGGTGTTTTCCACCACCGAATAAGGTCTCAAATCCTGAAAAATAAAGTAGGCAATGGACTCCATAATTTCCTGCGACCTTGGTGAAGAAAATGGGAACTTGTGGCAACCACCACGTCACTGTCCAGCATGGTTTGTTTCGGGTCGCGCCGCAGCTTCTTTGGCTCGGTCTCAGTTAGCATTTCCTTGTTCGGGTGATGACATTTTGGGTGGGCTCACAGGTTGGTGGTATTTCCAGAGGACTTAACGTTTGTGTGACACAGCTCACAAACCGCCATACTTTTGTCTAAATCGTCACTTTCCTTTTTGTTTTTGAACCCAAAATGCTCCCACACATCTGCGTTTCAGCATGCAGGTGCTGGATTTGTACTCGACACCATTCTCCTGAATCTCTCAGCTCTAACCGGATGAGAAAGGTATCATTGTCTGGCTAACTAGAAATGCTCTACAGCGACACCAGCGGCTGGCAGACTGAATTGCTCTTCCTGCAAAGTGCGGGGCACGAGGGATTTGAATGGGGTTGAATGTATCGATGCTCTCTGGGGACACAAAATATTGATACATATAGCGCAGAATCAATAAAATTGCTCAGCCCTAATCATCACATAATTTCATGAATATCCTTGAACTCAGTATCATAAGGTGTTTTTTTTTATTGATTGTGAAGGTGTTTTTTTTTTGTTTTTTTTAATAGGTCAAACACATTAAAATCCTCCAACAGGGTCTGGGAAAATTTACACATGTTGACTGCACGGCTGACTCCATGTGGGTATGTTGTAATTACCAAGAAATGTTGTTAGTGTCCAAATTTGAACTCCACGGGTTCTCAGCACTGGGCAGCACATCAAAAGCTGATATAACATCTGCTGCCAGGGCAACTGAATTTTGTCACTGGAAAGTGTTTGATGATGACACTTGGTTGCATGGCCAAAAAAAATAAAGATATGAAGATTTGCCACTGCCTATGTGTGTGATATAGAGCATTTTTGTGTTGAGAGGCTCAATAGCTGAGTCCAATATGGGGTCTCTTTCATCTTCACATACACTCAGCCTTGCCAGACAACATTCATGATCAATGCTACTTATTCATTTTACATTCTCTTTCCAATATTTCTACTTTCTTCTTTAAGTACATCAGCACCAACTAGCCTGTACAGTAATTTCAAGTGTTGGTTCCTCTTTTATATACAAAAAAGAAAACTTCAAAATGTTAGAGCTCTCACTCACCAAACTCATTGAAAAGGCTTGGAAAGTAATAATGACAGAATTTTTATATAAAAAAAGACAGAAAATAGAGAAAACAGGTCTGTACTTCTTAGTTCTTGAACAATTAGAATTTTATGAAGACATTTTTGGTTTGTTTGTTTTATGCACCAAGCAGATATACTGTATGTTCACAGTGACGATGTGTATCCGAACCAACTCACACCACAAATGAGAAAATAACACCTAAGAATAACGTGTGCTGCAGCAGCGAGAGAGGGATGTTCCCCCATTTCTGTTGATGCTTTTTCATACTTACTGTGCTTGTTTGATGAATTGAACATACTGTATTTCCCAAGGTGCTCAGCATGTGGCTGCTGCAGACTGACAGAGCTTACAGCTGTTAATGTGGCTGACGACAGAAAATCACTTGAACCCCCCCCCCCCCAAAAAAAAGTGTGTGTGGGGGGGGGGGGGTAGCCTCCAAGAAAATTTGATGAATAATATTAGGAGAAGATGTTTACTTTACAGTGGGTATTTATTAATCTACCCATCTTTCTTTCAACCCACTCACCATCTCAGCGCCCAAACTGATGATGGTGTTATTTTGTTTTAAGCTTGAAGGAAAGCTCCCTTCAGAGCCATAGAGGAATGTGTAGGTTGTGCGACTGAAAGGATTTTGTATCTTGATCACTAAACTCAGTTTTGTGTGTAAAATGATGGTGTGTACCTTAGAAAACTTTAGCGCAAATGTTAACTCTAATGAGCAATGGAGTGGAATTTAAACAGCGGGGGATTTCTCTAGATAACACAAATGATGAACTTATAGAAATTTAAATTTAATCAACCAAACATCTGAGGAAAGATGGATTTTAGTGGGCACCGTGATGCTGTGGTGAGTGGAAAGTTGAGTTCAAAAACGACTAGCACAGCAACTTCTCTGGAAAATCATTTACTGTAAACTATATGAAAGGAACATCACAATTATGAGAAAGTGCCATTGAGGCATTTATTGCAAATAAAATGTAAGGCGCTGTAGGCAAAAATATTTGCCTCTTTTATTGCGTCTCTCTTCGGGGCATTTGTTTTGACAACAAACGGATGTCCTCGCTGCGGTTAAATAGTAAAAATAAACAGTGAGTAAAGGTGGAAAATGAGGTTGAACACAGATATTTCCCAAGAGAGTCTTCTGCAATTCTCCATTCTGTCTTGCCACAGCGCCAATTAACAGCTTTGGTACCAATTAGTAAAATCAAGCCTTCCCTAACAGAAACCCATGGGGTTTAATGTGTCAAGAATCAGTGCTTGAGCTGGGAAGAGAAAAAAAAGGTTAAAAAAAAATAAGCATAGGTCTCAGTCGGAAATAATTGGGGCAACAAGGTTAAATATCTTTATTCTATGTTTTAAACCCTTTTTCGTTTTTTTGTTTCTTAACTCGTGCAGAACTGAAAAAATATTTCCCAGATACATTTCAGTGTTTTCTTGACATTTTGACATCAGACCTACATAGTTTGAATTAGATTCCGAACGGCTCCATGCAAAAGAAAAAAAAGACCAAAAAAAACACAGCATTTTTGATCTTGCACACTTCGTCTTGAACAAGTTCTCCTAGCTTCATCTTCTCTTAACCATCCTCTTAGGATAATGAGGTGTACAGCTCTAGATATGGCAGGCATATCAATCTGAACTGTAGACAACCTGCGGGCCCTGCCCAAAGCCAACATGTTTATTAGAACGCCAGGGATAACAAATGACTTAACATGCTTCCCTCTTTAATAACCCTGTACACCTACAAGATAACAATAATGGAGATGCCACACTCAGTGCTCCTTAATTCAATTAAAAAAGCATGGACGATGAGCATGCTGTGTTAAAGGAAGTCCTCGAGGCGCTGATAAACTTCACTGCTGAACATTTCTATGAGAGATGCCAGATGGACACTTTATGTGAATCGTCTGCTTAAAGGGAAACTGTCTCAGAACCACTGCAATCTATTTTCTCTCCTTTAATTCTTCGTCTCACAGCAACATATGTTTAAAAGTGTACAAAAACGTATCCAAGCATCTATGGCAAAGCTGCTTTGCGTCTTTAATTGAAGGATTTTTTATAACTCATAAGATTTTATTTGATTCGTTTTATTGCTGTTAATGATTTATGTACCAGGAAGGATTTACATTTTTTTTTTTTAATGTCTTAAGCTTCATACTGTACATCCTTAAGAGTCCTCAGAGTCTCAAACAGCTTTGAAAATCTGATTCAAAGACTAATATTTGAGCTGTTTATTCATAAATAGAAGAAGTGATGCCAGGAGCAAGAGCGTGTAAAAAGTATCGATTTGCCAGGCTTCAATTGTAAAATAGCATTCAAAAATGAACTCATTCATGTTTTTAACTGCCTCATAAAAAAGAGGCAAGGTTGTCACTCAGACACTTGTGTTACTGAAGAATGACACCAATGAGTCAGCAGGCCAATGCCACGATTCGAAACTTTAATTATGTGTCCTGCATTCATTGGTTTGAAGCACAGATGCAGCTTTTTTTCTGCGGCACACAAGAATGAGAATTGATGAAAATGGATTATGGTTTGAATTGTGACATCAAGAGCTGGGAATCATTCCCAAAGATTCCCACCCCTCCAGCTAATCCTTACCTCCAGTGTGAAAAACCATCGTGCAACTACTTAACATAAACCGTGTGTTTGAAGCTGTTTGAACAAATAAACCAACCTGCTGTTTTTTTTCATTATTATTATTGAATAGCAGTTAAAATAGACTCTAATCTAACTGCTAACAAAAATAGAAGCAGAGTCAGTGACTCTTAACATCACATGAAACACTGTTTACCTTTTAGAAACTGACTTTTAAAACCCTTCGGTTGGCACTGAGCGCCCAGCAAAGCATGTAAGAGTCACAGCGAAGTGTTGGTAATGTTTAAATACACTACATAATTAATTTTTTACAGATGTTTAGCATTCAATATAGAAGGCAGACATAAAACATGAGCGCACGCACACACACCGCTAATTCATTCAGTTTATATCACGAGGCATAAAGTATAGCAAATTATCAGTATTCCTATATGAACATATAGCGTGTAAACAAAGCCTGTTCTGAAGTTAAGGTCACTAATAATTGGGACACTAGTTAATACTTGGCTGAGCAGGGTGTTAATTATTGAATGATTCTCCTCTCTCTCGCCTACACATCTGTAGGGAAGACGGGGGGGGGGGGGGGACTGTAATATATAATGCAGAAAAAAAAGGACATGATGCTCTCGCTGGCTCCCTCTCCCCACGTCGTCTACTGTATGCACGTGTCTGTCCATCCTACTCCCCCCATGTTGTATTCAAAGAAGCATATCCCTCTCCAGGAACCTGGCCCTCTCACTAATTTTTCTCCTTGTCAGAGACAAAGGGGTTTTAAGGCTGGAGGATTTGGCAGGCTCTACTACTTGCAGGCAATATTTCAACCCATCCATCTAGCGCGGATAATAGAGTGTCCTTGCTTTTCAATGCCTGGAGGAGTGACCAGTTATCACAAGCCACCAGCTCCGTTGTTAATAAAACAGGGGATGGGGGGAAGGAGTTGAGGAAGCTGATAAAAAGAAGGGAGGATGGAGAAAAGGAGAGGAGTGGAGGAGAAATGGTTGCATGTTACTTTGACGTTCCAGCGAGGTGAAGTTGATCGTGATCAGTAGTCAGTTACCAGGCTGACAGCAGTTCTCTTTTAATATCTTAGCTTCGGTTTCTGGGAAGATAAATTTAGCCCCCTCACGTCTCTCTTCAGGCCGTGGAGAGGGGAGGAGAAGGGAGGAGAGGGGAGATGAGAGGAATTGGAGTGGAGAGGTGGGGCACGTAGTGTTAGGCTGATCTAGCTAATGGCCAAACTGACCTTCAGAGAAAGTCGAACATTAAGAAAAGTAGTATGTCACGTAAAGCCACTGCAGCATAATTCAGGTCATTGCTATTACTACTGCCTCTCATGAATTTAGAGGGAAAGTGTGAAAAGTGTGTTTAATTTCAGTTCGTTGAATGTACGATGTTTTGTATGACGCCATATGTAGTTTTGGAATATTGATGTAAACTTTTCTCGTTGTGCAGCATCTTATTGGCCCCAGAGTGACAAATTATTTCAGGAAAACATCCAACCGCTGAACCCCTCAATATATCCAGGATTTCTGCACCACAGTAAGCAGCAGTGCAGTCGTGTGTTAAAATGGTTCACGTTTTTCCAACGCAGAGCGGATGGGACGATGAGCGAATTTCAACGAATGCTCAGGTTGGGACAATCTTGCATGAAATATAACAAGCAGCACAAGATAGTAAGATTTGGGGTTATTTATTTATTTGTTATTAGTTTAAAGCTTGTACTATGTAATTGCTGAACGTAAACAGGTTTCGTCGGGCAAAACTCCTGAGCTGCATGTAAATTCCTGTAGTTACCTTGTGCTTTCACCACAACAAGACATCTGGCAAGAATACTGGCAGATTATTTGGTGTCAAAGCATCTGAGCTCAAGGAGCAGAGAGTGAATTGCTGCGGTTTGCAATGTGCGGCCCGCACAAAGGCCTCCAGAAGTGTCACCATTACCTGTTTAAAACTGTTGTGCTGCTTACAGGACCAACTGGTAACTTTATCAGTAGCTGTGACATTTCATACTGGGATGTTGCTGTGCTGTGCATAGCCGTTGGCAGCACTTGGACCAGCATGTTGGTGCCTCTGTGCAATGCTGACAAACACACGGTCTGTACACTTGTCATTTCTCTCTCCTCTGCTGCTCATGATCGACTAAAACATCAGTGACAGCAGGTGGATATGTTGGTCAACACCAACCATGGCAACAAGTAAGGTGTGTTTAATCCAGAAGAATCCAGCTGGGATAAATAAAGCGGTCTTTCCATTCTTATTTGCCAATTTACTTTAAACTTTCCTCTTCAGACTTTTCAAAAGTGACATTTTTCTCGTTAGCCACCAATGGGTAGTATGATTACAACATGACAAGCTTAACAGTATTTTATCGATCAATTTCACATTTAAGCCTTTGATTAAGCCCATTTTGAGTATGTGATGTTTGAGCCCACCATATAATCGGATAAAAATATTTGGCCCAAGTCAAATCATTGTCAACCCCTGGTGTTTCATGAAGACGCAGCATCATTTTCAATAAAGAAACACTGCAGAGCTTCCGAGCATTATTTTTCCGCTCCAGCAAAATTCCCTGTGACAGTGGACACCCCTGTAGTACCTGTTTGTGACAACAGAGCCTGAAAACATGCTAACATTGTTAGAGTGAGTATAAATTGTGTACAATGGCCACTGTGGCCTATCGAATGGGGATGTTTTTTTCCTCATATCATAATGTTAAGGGTGGCATAGTGGTGCAGTGGTCAGCACTGTCGCCTCACAGCAAGAAGGTTCCAGGTTCCAGTCCCGGCTCCATCACAGGATCTTTCTGACTGAGTCTGCATGTTCTCCCTGTTCCTGTGTGGGTTCTCTCTGGTACTCCAGCTTCCTCCCACAGTCCAAAGACATCAAGAGGGGACGAGGCTGATTGATACTCTAAATTGACTGTAGGTGTGACTGTGAGTGTGAATGGTTGTCTGTCTCTATGTGTTGGTCCTGTGATGGACTGGCGACCTGTCCAGGATGAATCCCGCCTCTCGCCTGAGTGCTGGGATAGGATCCAGCCCCCCCAGTGACCCTTAACATGGATGGATGGTGGATGTGTTGGCCCTGCGATGGACTGGCGACCTGTCCAGGGTGAATCCTGCCTCTTGCCTGAAGGCTGCTGGGATAGGCTCCAGCAGGCTCAGCGGTATAAAATGGATGGATTGATCGATCATGATGTAACAGAAACTTTTTGTGCCAGATGGTGGAGGACGGACACGAGTGCAGATTTGTTAAACGTTCAAAAAAAAATATTTGTTGTCATCCCCTCAGTGCTGAATGCAGTTGCTGATTGACAGTTTTCTATTATTTATTTTGGAGTCATTGTGCTTTTATTCACTTTCTTCTAAGTGCACAAAAATCATTTTAATTTTTTCCTTTCTTTTTACAAACTGCACAGCTGATGTGAACAAGTGAATGTACTTTGATCAAGATCGACAAAACGAACAAAAAGACATAAGTATTTATAGACAAAGACAGACTGATCTACAATATTAATAGTACTGAATGTATAGGGAACATGTCAACCCAGTAGCAGGGTGCATCACACACTGAGTGCCAAACTAAGATGAACGATTCAGCAAAATTCTCCCGTTTAAAACACTGACCTTTAATTATGTTAAACAGATGAAACAGTTGTGTAATGCATCATCCTATTGCAAAACTGACACCACAATCAGAAAAAGAGCCGGAGGTGTTTGAGAAAGTTACTGCTGGCGATAATGTGGTAACACATGGAACAGCATTTGAAAAGCAATGATGTTGGGAGAAAAAAATCCCAATGTAGCCTGTTCAATTGAGTGTGGTTAAGAAATGTATCTAAGGGAGGAGGAAGTCATATTATTATATATTACAGGCTAGTGAAGTTATCCTCTCTGGTCTCATTCACTGTCAACATTAATAGCTGCATGTGTCTGTTGCATGCTACTAATTTGATTTTCCAGCTTGATCAATAAGTGCATTTTAGAGAGTAATACATTTACTTTATGAGTTATTGTACATTAAGTGTATTGGCATTGGGCTCATTTTCATGGCTCACCTACACATGGATTGTTTTTGACAGCAGGCCTAATGTCACCTTGGTACAGTAGAAGTTTGCAAAACCGCAGTGTTACTATAAAAATATAGACTTCAATACTGATGTTTTCAAAATATATTAAATGATAAAACATATCTATTTGTCGACATCTGAAAAGCAAAAATGAACCAATTCTACATAGTCACAATCTGAAAGGAATAAAGAAGTGCTTTGTGGGAGGTATCAGGCATTTGTCAACCAAAGTGTTCCTATTCTTCAATTTGATTTTTTTTTTATCCCGAATAAGGTGCTTCTCTTATAATTGTTCTACCTTTGTCTCACAGGCTCCTCTCAAAGCTCGCCCCTGCCTCTTTCCATTCACTGATATTAACTTCAAACACACCTGCTCTCCTCTTCTGAAATTTATAATCCTTCTATTGGATCCTTGACTTTTTTTCTTCAGTGTTGTTTCAGCAGCAGTTTACAGAAACAAAGCAAAAAAACAAGGAAGTGCACACGTCTAATTCTATAGAAGCAACACAGTTAAGTCGTGACAGCTTCAATATTGGCTACTTAACATGGAATCTATTTTACTTCGATGCTGAGAATAAGCTGAAACCAAATTAATATACACACATTATTAACAAATTACAATTGATATTGTGTGTAGAAGATGGGATTTTTATTTTCTTGGAAGCAGCACCTAGAAAACCCTTGTTCTGCAGCAATGCTGATTGTTTTGGATTTGACCCACGCCAATATTTTATACATTTGAAAGCTCCAGTGTTCAGACAATGGTAAAAGATACGCATGGCGGTGAAACTATTGATCCTTATGTGTGTAGAAACATTAGAATGAAAATTTCTCAATAAATCAATTTGGAACTGCAGTCGACAAGGTGCCTTTTTCAGTTGCTTAATGTATTTATCCCCCTGTTGTGAATGCAATATGTTGTGAGCATTGCGGCACATGGTACAAGCTTCTACTCCTCTCACCAAGATTGTTAAGATTAATAAATTCAGTGGACTAATGAAGGGTCAGTGTCGAATGAGAGGGCAGAGGACCACTCAGCAGTCACACCCAAAGATATTTTTCAGCCAGCTGTGTCTTTTCACGTTAGCTCTTGCCACAATCTCAACCCCTCCCTCACCAGGCAACAACTCCCTGATGCACTCCGAATGACAGAGGAAAGGAAATTATTGAACACCAATACAATAAAGCTGCCTGGTAACTTAATAGGGCAGCTGAGTAGGGGCACTCTGGCCATCTTGCTTTGAGGCGATAATGAGAGTCATCATTCCCTCTTGGGCTGGAATAAGGGGGCCTCCTATGTGCCGACGGTGTTTCTGTGTGTGTGTGTGTGTGTGTGTGTGTGTGTGTGTGTGTGTGTGTGTGTGTGTGTCCCTTCTTTGAGCTTCCTCAGTCCGGTGAGGCCCAATGAGCAAACAGCACAGTGCTTTAACAAAGCCAGAGAGATCTCTCAATTAACAGAGCCTGAGAAGGATCTCTGAGGCATATCGACTCTGGAAGATTTAGGAAGACACAGACGTCCCATACATCTATATATTATAGGACCCTCAATCACTGACATGTTTGGGAATATGTATCAAGGACTGCAACTTATTAGAATTCTTACTCACACCTTGAGGGCTGTTTAGTCGTTACTCTAACAGTGATGTCATCAGACCAATTCAGGAGCATGTCTATGGCACTAAAAGAGATCTAGGATGAACATTTGGAGACCTCTCTCATCCCAGGTCATCAGATGCAACGCTTTAATTGTTACAGCCCCAATACTAATGTGCTCGGCAACCTTTGGAAGTGCTCTCAACGGTTTATTGGCACATTACATAGTTGCAAATGAGAATCTCACATTGGCCGTAATAGTCTTGAATTGTCAAAGGTTTTCTGCTACAAAGCCTCCTCTTCCAACTGAACTCCTTGCTAGGGATGGGCATTTCATGTAGAAATAGTATTTGAACCCCTAATTGCTCCTCATGGCCCACAGACTGGCGACCTGTCCAGGGTGAACCCTGCCTTTCCCTCAGTGTCAGCTAGGATAGGCTCCAGTCCCCCCCGTGACCCTTACCAGATAAGCGGTATAGAAAATGGATGGATGGATTTTTTAAGGAATATTTTAATATTGAAAAGTCATCCCCAATCCCTACTCCTTGCGCTAACTTCTACATATCGACGTCAGAAACCAAGTCTGTCTGATGCAGATGCAAATAGGTTATTAGATGAAAGCCTGATGCCTCTAACACGGATGCCAATTTCAAATGCATGGGGTGTATGAAGCAATCGCATGAGCTGGGGGCATTGTTTTTTGACGTTGTGGGAAGAGAACGTGTTGACATGTTATACTACTGCTTCCCTTGTTCTTTGATGAAGCATTTGATGTGATTTTGGAAGGCTGGAGAAAGTGAGATGGGGGGTGGGGGTTGTTAAGTAAAAGCAGCAGAATTGAGGGGTGAAATACATTTCAGGTCACAATTAAAAATGTATATCACATGGGAAATTAGAGGCCACGAGGCAAAGTGTATGGTAGAGATAGAAATGAGCTGTTCAACCACATGTGAGAGACTCTAGAAAAACCCTGTTGAAAAATCTCCTGTTTTGACATTCTGCTTAAAAAATGGGGTAAAAAAAAAACAAGACAACATTTTCTCGACAGTCCGGTGTCTGGCAGCGGAACATTAGTAAACAAAAGTGTGCAGTGCCTGGTTTCACTCTGTTCCCGTTCCAATTGAAATAGTCATTTTAAAATGTGGTTTCAGAAGCTTCTGATTGTGTTGATTGGCTGGAAGGCTGAAATCAAAAGGCATCTTGTGTTCACAACCCAGGATGTGTTAATCAAAGGATGGAATTTTCAAATCATTTCAAACATAAGTGCCCATACAACAACAAAAAAACAACCCATATGCTGTCGCGAGCGCTCATTGGAAGGGTTTATTTTTCGTCATTCTGCACCAACTGCTTACACACCAATGACACACACAAAAAGTCCCCTTTACTTGACAGCCCTTATGGCTTTCAAATGTGTTCGAATTGTGATCATTTGAGTGTTTTGCTCTGGGGAAATTATATAGTTGTGCAGTCATTTGACCCCTGGTGCTGACTGTAGCCACTGTGGTTTAATCTGTGCACAGGGCTGTGCCCGAGGGCTTGATCCCCACCCAGGGGAGTTTGGGGTTGGTGGGAATTCACCACCCTGTGTTTACATTGTTTCTGGAGCGTCGTCTTGTGAGATATTCCCATTTGATCGTGCCGGACCCAAGTGAGCACAACAGGTGATAAATTTTTAATGTAAGCAAAACTGAGAGTAGCACTAATGAGAGCATGCAAGATGATGATCCCTAAAACAACTTGAAACTATTTTTCCCTTTCATGTTTAAAGGGGGAAAAAATGGGGGCAATGCTTTGAGGATATGAAGAACACAGTGTCACGTGCAATAATCAATATACTGAAAGTAATATTTGCATTTTTGAGTATGCTTACATTGAATGGTTGTTTTCACCCTTGTGTCCATCACTCAAAAACTGTTTTATTGACTAAGGTGGATTCTGATCCTTTTGTGGCTGCTGCTGTATTTTAATGTTGCTTCAACACATTTTTGCGACATTCTTCAGTTTATGTTTTGAGGGGTTGTTGAATAGTTCTACAACAACTAGTTTATATCAGTTACCGTGAATCAGTCAATTCAATACTGTGTGTGTTTATATAATTGAAATTGAATCAGTGATGAAACAATAGTGTATGCAAGTCAGATGTGGACAGAGAGTCTGGTTAATAGAGACCCGTGGCACAGTCAGTCGCTGCTTTCTCTGCTCGTCAAGCCTCTCAGAAAAAAATGCACCAACATCCACTAACATTTAGCTTTTGTCTGCAATGACAAAGAGCTTAATTTCCATTTACTCCCAGGTCAAGAGCCCTGCAGTAGACAGGCATGTTTATCACGGGTATCAGCTCCAGCTCTGATCGACACTGATGTCAACACAAAGCCCAGATGATTGCAATATTTACGTCACTCTTCTAGTGTGATGCCATGATGTGTGTTCTCTAACAGGGACCAGGTATTGAGTCTGAAGAAAAACTGTAGGAATACACATGTAAAAGTAAACACAGGAACACTGCCATTGCCCTCCATCCTGCCGTCTATTCTAGTTACATTTTCTAGCGTATTTCTGTGTTTAATTGATTTGATAAATTTTTTTAAAGAAAACATAAATGCACATAATGGGAAATTGTTCACTCGGCTTTTTGCTTGCACGTTTACCCGTGTTTGGGTAGCTGCCTCCCACAGGTATGTATCCACATCCTCAAAGAGATAAACTACCAGTCCACTTGGCCTTGCAGTTTGTCATGGAATGAGGATGTGGTGAGGCTTAGAAGAAACCCTTCCCTTGTTAATGCACTGTAGTTGATAACAGAGAGAGTAAGAAAAACTGACATCATTAAGATTCACCAGTGTGTAAGCACATCAACACAAGCAATCTCCTCCAACCCCCAGATGACTATCAAGCACTGTGTTCTCTAAGCATGGAGGTAATGAGACAAATTCTTATTACTCAAGTAAAAATGGCATGGATATTAGCATCACATTAGGCCATGAATCTAATGATGTTGTAACTACAATAAGTCAGAGCACTAAGAGGCAGAAAATACTTAAAAATGGAACATGGAGGAGGGAGAAAATCGGAGGAAAGCAGAGTTTGCTTCAGCCACGGTATCTATCTACGAGCCAAAGCAGGGTTGTCATGAATGAGAAAATTATACTGAATTAGACTCATTAGTCAACTTAACATGTCATTGCAGGGCATCCTGAAACAAAATTGCTGTACAACCTAATTAGAGTTCATTAAAAGTAATGATTTGTGTGAATCTATGGTGATTGTTTCATGATAAATGGGACCATCTGTACTCACTAAAGGTGTGCAAGGTGTCCAATATTCAGGGTTCAGCTCAGCTCGAGGACGAAGGTCCAGATATTCAGGGTTCAGTTCAGTTCGGGCACGAGTTAATGTTCCCTTCATGGAAGATTGAAACAAAAAAGTGTTAGAAATGCACATTTTGTTTTCAGTCTTTGTCATTTCTGAAAATAGAACCTGAAGTTTGAGAGGTGAAAGAAAAGAAAAGAAACCCAATGTGACAGAAACACAATAACAATGTCAAACAAATATATCAAAAATACTCATGTAATCATTTCTGTTCAACCTGTTTAGTTTTCTCAAAAGAACATGAGTCTGCACTGCATTTAGTGACTAAAGATATACCATTAGATAGAAATCATTAACTTTAATGACTATTCACAGTGGAGCAATTAAGGACACCAATTCAACATTCCACAATGAATTTTCGACAGGAATCCCTGTAAAATTAAGAGCAAATTACACTTCAAAAAAGTGTAGCATCCAGTTTTCCATTTCAGAGGCCCTGTGGCCTAAATGACAGACCAGTTGGATGGACTGAATCTGCTGGGCCCCATGAGGTCTATGATGTATACTGTAATTATCTGCTGACTCTCAAAATGGCTGTGTGTAATGAGGCTATTCTGCATGAAGCCCCAGGCATAAATCACTGTCTTTAGCTGACTTCCAGATGACCAACAACAACGCAGGGCAGAAGCAGAGAGACAGTATGGGTTATCTGGCTAGCAGCATAATGTAGCATCCATACGTATTCGCTTCTTATCAGCAAAGGACATATTGTCAGCCAAACTTGGATACAAAGACAGTTTCCTGTCTCCAAAAAAAAAGTGACCTCGCTTGCACCTCGTCTGAGTTCTCTGTCTGCATACAGTTTGGCAAACTGCTAGCTGCTTTATTTAGCTATGCAACACAAGTGGAGCCTTTTTTTTTTTTTTTCTTTTTCTTACTGATGCTGTAGGCTAAACTATATTGAATGGCAAATGCCAGTCTGTCTGTCAGGCTGCCCGCTGTCATTGCAATAAATATGTTTCCATAATCTAATTTACAGACAAAAAAAACCCAGCTGTGACACACCCACACACACGTGCATTTTAAATATTATAAACCCATGCAGGCTCTGTTAGCAGTCTCTAATAGCGCTAAAGTAAGAACTATCCTTAATCCAAATGTCACCAAATATCACACTGAAAGCCCTTGAGGGGTCTACAATTTTCATTTCCAGATTCCTCTTGAAGAGTTTCAGCTAACTTAAGCAGAGAACAATTTAAAGAAGGAAAAAAAAAACAAAAAACAAGCACATTAAATTCAGAAATTCAAATATGATTTATTTCCTCAGTTAAGTTTCGAAAATGTCACGGCTTAATTGAAAGTTTCACGACCTCTTCATTGCGGCATGACGTTTGTTTTATTCATCATGGTCCCATTAAGAATAAGATGCATGGAAAGGCAGGGTATAATTCAAAATGAGCATGTGAAGCCATGCACGTAGTACAGCTGCAACTCTTGTCTCTAATTAAGTTGTGTGTTTTCTTTCAGGACATTTCAAACATGTCAAGTAATCGCAGGACGCATAGTCTCGTTGTTTGAAGGACATACTTTTTACTTTATATGACAGTTGTTTGCTTTTAGTTAACATTTCATAATTACCGTACTGCTCGATTTAATCATATTTTACCTTTTTTTCTTTAATGGATCCAGCAAGAAGTGCCGACAAACAAGATGGCTCTTTACACTGTGGCACAGGAAGTGGAAGAGACCAACTTGTTGTGCTGGGGGGGGGTACCTATTGCTTTGATCAAGGTAGATTTTTTTTTACACAAAATTCTCCTGCTTTTATTCTGTTGATTGGTTACTTATTATGTTTGATTATTAAGAGTGATTTATTTTTGCAGAAAACCGATAATTGTTGATTGTTTCATGTTTCTGTTCAGGCTAGCTCCCGGGTAAATACACCCCTCCAGTGTGACACTTGTCTTGTCTGTTCTGTTCAGTTTAGGTTGCTGTCTGTTAATTGAGCTCAGTTATATTCAAAGGACTCCAACTTTGTGTTTAGGTAATTTTCTAGAAATTCATTTGGTCGTATTTGAGTTATATTTGAAAATATATTCACTTTTTGAATTTTCACACCAGGTGTTTCTTATGTTGAAGTGTTTGGACATCGGTAGTGTGGTACCACAAGTTGCAGCAGGGTAACAAGAGTTCAATTTCTCTTCAAGTCCTACATTTTGGAAGTTTAATCAGGTAAGTGATGTTTTAACTACAAGCAAGTGTCTTTTGTGTGTAAAACCTAACCAGAGCTTTGTCATTTTGACATGTTTTGCAACATTGTTTTTCCAACCTGAATTCCATTTCAAAAAGCTGTTGTCAGCAAATAACAACAAATAAAGTTTCCAAACTACAAAACAACATTGACGCCATCTACAACGGTACACTGTTAGGATTTCATGTTTTCATCACAATGTATGTCGTATTTCAGTGTGTTAAAAGATTATTGATCTTTTTATTTTTTATTTTTTCTTATTGGAATTAATTTAATTAGTTGAGTTTGAAACCTAAATTGAGTGTCGAAGTGTCAGCACTGAGGATGCAATTGTAATCATTAATCTGTCTAATTGTTCAAATTTTCTGAAAGGCACTAACTTCTTGCAGGTGTTACTTGAGATGTGAAAGTGTGAAAATCACCCTTGTATTCCCCAAAATGTGCAATTTTAACAAGAACCTTTTCTAACAGCAGTTATCCACCAAATTCTTCCAATTACTGAAGAAAGATGAAGGAACAATGAAAAAGAAAGAGAGTGAAAATCTTAAGTGTGCTCATTATGCAAACTCTTAATACATTTCCATTTGTCTGTCACTCTAATTAATGGCTGTCTTTCTCCATAAACTGCCAGGAATGTGATATTATTTTTTAAAAACCTTGCCATTTATCACCTGTGTGAAAAGTGTCAGAGAACGTCATAGTAAGAGGTTGCAGCGCTACAACTGGTAATTGTATTATTCGAAAATGTCATTGTGATCGTGGTAAATCTCTGCTTGGAATGTGTAAATGTGTGCTATGAAATGATAACCATCACGAATGAATGAAACAGGTCATTAAAAGGTTACAAGGAAAAAAGCTGGATTACAGTATGAAAACATGAATATTGAGGGGACTAATTTTAGCCGACATTGTTTTTATTTGTCTTTTAAAATAACATCAACATTCAAATGGATATTATGACTTCAAACATTTATAATATTATGTAATCAAGAGGGAGCCCAACATTTTCATTGTCAGTGTCCAATTTAAAACATGACTGCTTCAAATACCTGCGCTTGAAAATGCTCCAGCAGCTTAAACTCGTGTTGAGGTGGCAGCTGCATTATAAATGGAGACCAAAAAGGGGGGGGGCTGTCAGTGGTGATTTTTTTTTTGTTTTGTTTATTTTTGTGGCCAGAAGTGTTGTGCCCGCCTATGCTGCGGCAACACAGGTGTTGTGGAACTCAGTTACTGTGGGTGAGTGTCGTTGCATAAAAAGTGGACAAAAAAGCCCCTCCAAAGAAGAAACTCATCTTGTGTGGGAAACAAGTGCATGAACAACACCTTATATTTATGTGGGAGTGTATACAACAACACATTTGCTTAAATGTGTTATCCCAGAGAAAAACTTCTTCAATACAACAGAATATGAGTCATTTTCTGCCATCTACAGAACACTGACACATCCTCATGAAAAACTATTTTCCTACACAGTTCAGTCAAATATGGTGGTTGAGGTTCGGCTGTTCATTCTTTTATTTCATAGACGATTTGGCAGTAAACTGCATTAGTGTGGGGAAAATGATCAAAACATAACACACAGATCATCTGAGACTAGTTTCTTGAATGTGGCACTGAGTTCATTGGACTCAAATGACCTCCACAGTCACCAGATCTCAATCCAGCAGAGCACCTCTGGGATGTGTTGGAACTGGAGATTCATGCAATGATTGAACAGCCAACAAATGTGCAGCAACCATATGATGCTATCATGTCAATATGGACCAAAGTCTCTGAGGAATGCTTTCAGCACCGTGTTGAATTTATAACTCAAAGAAATCAGTTCTGAAGGCAGAAGGGTGTCTAACCTGTTACAAGTGAGGTGTAGCTACTGTATACTCTACGTGTATATGTAAAGACTTATAAAGCATCCATCCATCCATCCATCCATTTTCTACCTCTTATCCTGTTAAGGGTCACTGGGGGGCTGGAGCCTATCCCAGCTGCCTGTTGCCAATCCACCGCTGGACCAACACATAGAGACAGACAACCATTCACTCTCACAGTCACACCTACAGTCAATTTAGAGGATCAATCAGCCTCGTCCCCTCTTGATGTCTTTGGACTGTTGGAGGAAGCTGGAGTACCAGAGAGAACCCACACAGGAACAAGGAGAACATGGACACTCCACACAGAAAGATCCTGTGATGGAGCTGGGACTGGAACCAGGAACCTTCTTGCTGTGAGGTGACAGTGCTGACCACTGCATCACCGTGCCACCCTGTTTAGAAATGAATTGTATTGTGGTGCATTTTAGTTCTCTTATAGCTGACTTTTTTGAAGATGAATTTTGATCGTCAAAAATGTGTGTGTGTAAATGAACAAAATCCTTTACACCTTAAAAAAAAAATTCAGCAACAGCTGGTATTTCTTATACACACTTGCTTTAACATACTCTAAAAATCTGAGGTTTTTTGAGCAGCCTGTATATGTAAACTGCCTCCAAATCTGTCAGTCTGTTCTACCATGTTATGGTAAAGGGGGGGGGGGGGGGCAGATGATCTGAATGATCAACTTTCAGGGGACAGCCCTCGTATAGAAAAACATGTCGTACTTCTCGTGAAAGACAGATTTGCAACCACCTATGTCTGGCAGAGGGAATAGTAACAACACCACCACAGAACTCCTCTCACCTTTGCAATTTAATACAATCATAGTGAGTCACCGAAGGACTGAATGGACTCGACTGGGAAAAACACTTGAAAATTAGACTTTGTCAGCACAAAGCTTTGGGCCATCATGAAATTGGAGTACTTTGAGTCTTTAGCAAGTACAATCTAGGTTATTACCTCTGTGTCCAAAAGTGTTGTACTCAGAAAGGTACTTTTAAAATTCCAAGCGTTTGCATTATAAGGTAAGGCCTGTTTATTTTTATAACACCATTCAGCCACAAGGCAATTCGAACTGCTCCATAGTGGCACAGAAATAAGGCCTTAAAAGCATAGAAATGCATTAAGAAAAAAAGGCATTAGATTGACAGTCAAATTGCATTTAAAGACAAAAATGAAAAGATAAAAAAAGAAAAGAAAGTTATATTTTGTAGCTGCAGTAAAATGTTTTGTTGATTACAATAAATGCCTGAAATAACATCAGAATTAAACACAAGCTTAAGATACTTTCATGCTTTCTTCTATGCCAAAAAAAACAAAACAAAACAATACAACCAATAAACAGCAGACTTGTGAATTTGGAAGGTTTATGACTCAAGCAGCTGAATGAGAGCAGAGAGTTTGTCGAGTACATTAAACGCCACCAAGCAACAAAACTATTGTGGTGATGTCAAAGTGTCTGCAGAGTTGGTTCATTTATAGACTGACAAGAGATTTCACTGCAAGCAGCTCAAAAATCATAAAAAGCGGTGTGCACCTGTGAAGATTATTTTACAGAGCAAAAGTTTCAATAAACTTAATTTAGAGTATCAATCAGCCTCGTCCCCTCTTGATGTCTTTGGACTGTGGGAGGAAGCTGGAGTACCAGAGAGAACCCACACAGGAACAGGGAGAACATGGAGACTCACACAGAAAGATCCTGTGATGGAGCCGGGACTGGAACCTGGAACCTTCTTGCTGTGAGGCCACAGTGCTGACCACTGCACCACCGTGCCGCCTACCACAGATTTTATTTTCAACCAATATCAGAAATCCAATTAAAAAAAAAAATCCTGTTGGCTGTTGATCGAGGGAACCCACACAGATGCTTACTTCTGGGTCAGCCTAGAAGAAATGCAGCATCCCTGTGGCACTCAACAGATTTACCGTAAATGTTCTTTTGATTACCCAAAAGCAAATGACAACAATGTAAAGGTAAGAATAACAACCAGTTAAGCAAGTCTGTTGAGCTTGTCTGTATAGTGGGGACTGAGGAGGCGAGTTTCATTGGGGGATAAAACACACTTTAATTAGCTTTACCATTAGTCTAGCGCTGCCAAGCCCTCACAGTCACAGCAGACCTTTAGTTCTGTTTAATTACCTTGGAGATACCGCTGTATGCACTCTTCCTTGACATCACAAGACAAGATTCAACAAGTGGTTTTTGAACGCTCTGTGTGTATGTGTGTGGGTGGGTGTGTGGGTGGGTGAGTGGGTGGGTGAGTGGGTGGATGTGTCGTCCTAAGAAGCATATATTGTGTTTTTCTAGTGGCGAGTGACACACATGAAAGGGAAATGATACATTATGACGAAGGTTTTTGCTAAATTACTTGCTGATTTCTTGTTGTTGTATAAACTTTTAATTCTTTTATGGGTAAATCTTCAAACTAAGGTTGATGCAATAATGCTTAGTCAATGTTATGAACACCAATAATCAAGGATTCCTAGACACATAATTGTCTGTTAATTAAGGCTTACCTAAACATTAACTAACTGTTACTAATCTGTCCCTTTTATAGTGTGATGCCAGTGTGGCTACTACAGGTGATGCTACTGAGTACTGAGTACAGATGACGTATAATAATGAGCATGTTCCACTTGCACTAGTATTAATACTTAACACTTAGAGTGCAATAAAATCAATCGCAGCATCATATGACTTGTCACAGGAAATTGCTCAGTATGGATTAATATATTATGGCAATAATCACCCTGTGCTGGCAACCTGCTGATTTAGCATCTACCTATCTATCCGTCTATCTATCTATCATTTATCTATCTATCTATCTCTATATGTGTTGCATATATTTATGGAAAGGCAATTGGAGAGAAGAGGAATCTGTGAAATCTGAGATGATTAGAAACAGTGCATGAGAGGGTGCCACACTAACTTATTTATACTAAGCTGTTGAGATGGCTTGGTGAGCAAATCTGTGATTATTATTCTTTGATTTGCAAAGCTGTGCTGTGATTGGCCCTTCCTTTGGTGGCTGCATTAAACTTCATGTTTATGGGTCCTGGTGTTAAGCTCATTTCCACGCTCTCCCCTCCACACAGCAACTATTGACATTCCATTTAAGTTGACGACAGCGAGGAGGGTATTTTATGACAGAGATGTAATGGAAATGCATGCAGTGGGTATTGCAGTGAAAAATATCACCCAATTACAAGGATATCTTTGCATAGTTGCAGAGTAAAGAGGATATGCATGATGCACTTCTGCTTTGTTCAGAAAGAACAAAGAAAGGATTCATCTCAGCCCTCCGCCCCTCAACTCTCTGCTGTATTAAAAACACATAAAGAGAATATTCTCCAATTAAAAGCCCACTGTGTGTCTATGTGTGCTAATAGAGATTATGTTTGATATGATAATTGCACAAGTTTAAAAGTATCTCTGCTACATGTAAATTAACAAGGACACAATATCCAAAGTAATGCTGAGGATTGTTACAATGTTATTCAATAAAGGTGCTTTGTGAGGGATAAAGAAACAAATTAGCTAAAAGTCTTTTCACAAGATAAATAAAACCTTGATCAATTAAGAGGTAGAAAGGGACGGCAGTCCCACGTCCTGCCCCCATTCAGCTTACTGTTACAGTTTCATCCTCGAGCCACGGAGACACATTGATTCCCCGTGGCAGCCCGTCCTTGTCATTACAGTCGATGCTGAGGCCAGCCTGAACCATTCTCAACAGCTGCTAATGGCTTGAGGAAATTCACCCAGACTTGTGGCAGAATTCTAATAAGCAGATTTTTCGAATTTGGAGTGGAGGGATGAAAAGGCGCAACGCTGCAGGTCGTCCAGAGAACACAGTGAATGCATTAACAAAACAATTTTTCAGTTATTACTGAGCGCTTGGAATTACTTCTAGTTGAAGATGCTGAAAAAAGATTGCAGGGTCAACTTTTCTGATGAAACTGATTGTAATAGTAATAATTGCTACCTGGCTGAAGAAACATTTGATCTTTTGAATGTGCAGTTGCCTGCTTATTAAGTACCAAAACTATGTTGTTCAAGTTCAGTTTTATTTTCTTTTATTTCTTATATTCCTCATTTGCACACAAAATGTTTTTATTCCAGTGGTGTCTAAAACGAATGGAGACCTGTTCGTATCTGATTGCAGAAGGATTGATAGAGACAGAACTTCCTGTTACTTTGTGAGGGAAACTATTAATGTTGACAGCTCGACGATCATCCTTGCACAATGCAGAGGTTCTCTGTCTGCCTCTTGTACTTCTCAATCTATCAGCCGCTGTCTTTTCTCTTCAAAAGTTCTTCCTTCACTCTGCTGCTCTGTTTCAAAACAGCTCAGCGAACTGAAGGTGCTGTTGTAATAAAAGTGCTGCGTTTAAGTCAACTGAGGATCCCCCGTTAAGACTGAGAAATGCCTTCGCCCGTTTACCGCTTTACAAGGCACACGCCCACCTTCACTTCACCCCACCCAGTGAAACCGAACACCCAACAATGAAGACAGTGGCTGTTACTGACTCAGTGGTACCCAATGAGAGTGTCTCTATATGGGTTGGGAGAGTGTGGCTGTCATACACAATGAGTGCTATAGAATGAGGGAGGTCATTCTTTAACTTCCTGTGACTGGGTTACATGACTTGTCTCCAGATGTGGATTTTTACTTTGTCAGAAAATACTGACTTAAAGCTTGAATACTGTACAGCCTTCAGGAAGTGCGCTGTGTAAATGTTAACTGAATGGCAGATCTTTTCATACAGTGATGACTTTTGTACACTTTCAGCAACACTAGCGTAGTGTAGTGGTGTGTAGGGATCCATTTTCATCCTGCGGAAAAATAAAGGAAATGCTGCACTATTGTGAGAGCAGCTATCAATTATTTTACCTTCAGGTCAATCAGAGCAACATGTATTTAACTCTTTACTTGCAACCCATCTCAGAGTAAAGAACCACATTAAATACCAATATTAAAACGACACCCATCTGCCAAGCAGCCAAAATGTACAATAATGTCCTGCGGGAGCTTTTGTCATGTTAACAGCTGAAGCCTGAAGGCAGCAGCAGAAGTATATGTGCTTATCAGCGGCCAGCTGTGCCTGTTATTGTCCCTTTTACATAATATTATGTGTATGAATGCATGTGAAAAAATGTTCCTTAACAGTCCTCTGAGCTTAATAAACGGGACAACCTGTCTAATCAGCTTGAAAACAGTGTTTTCAGAGGGTTGAATCTAAAACTTATATATATATATGTGTGTATTTTTTTTTCCAGTTTCATTACAGACTCAAAAATGGCTACAAGACCAATCCACAGAGCCATGTGTGCACAGAATATCAAATCATGCAATTATCATAATATTACTCTGGAAACCTGCCACAGAAAGCTGTTGTTTTGCCCTGTGTTTCTATATCAGACACTAATAGTCACAGCTGGGTTCCTGAATTTGGGGCTGAACCCAGACAAAAGCAGAACCACCATAGCCCGAGAACCAGGTTCAGCCCTAAGGATGTTTTCTACTACCCTTTTTTTTTCTCTCCACTGTTATATCCTGTTAGCATATACCTTGGGCCATCACAACAGATAACGAGCATCCCCAACTCAGGGGGCTTAAAACCTCTTTTTGGGACTTGTTTCTAGTGAAATGATGCAGAATGGGTCCCAAATCAAAAGGAGAAATTAGCAAAATAGTGTTCTGGGGCATCCTTCGTCTTTCAAAATATCACCCACAACACACCCCAAATTAATAACACAATTATGGTTTAAAAAAAAAAAAAAACATTATTTCCCAACAACAAATGTCACTGTCTAAATGGAGCAATGTTTTGGGAAATGGGGTTTTTAAGAGCTTTCCCCAGAGCAAAACAAGAACATTTATATCCTTACATGGCCGAGAAGTTGTCAGGTTTCTTAAAAACCTTGAAATAAAGTTCATAACCTTTAATTTGAGCCCAAGATTGCCTCTCTGTGTCGAAATTCAAACAAACTCTATACACAAAATCAGAGATTATAGAATAGTATTATAAAAAAAGAATGCAAAAAATAGGTTCATACGTACAGCTAATAGTGCTATCTGTTCACAAAAATGAATATTAAAGTTGGCAAAAAAAATACTCTGAGCAACAGGCAGCTTGTTGATGTAGCAACGTCAAAAGCACCTGCAACTATCACAGTCAACCACATCGTCAATGATAAAACCTGTAAAAATGCAAGTTTGATGTGAGTGTCCTGGAAGCCTGTAATACCTAGCGTTGGGCCGACATCCCGATCAGTGCTGGCAGGTTGTGCGTATTGCAGGTTTGGAAGAAAAAGTCTGGGCTATGCCAAAGAGTAAAATGTAAAAGTGGCACCTGTAGTACCAGTCAGTACTGCGTATTAGTCTGCTGAAGTCGATGTCATGCGGAGGCAGTTGTGGACGGTTGCCATAGAAAAGCAGCAACAACCAGAACATACATCAGGCCATTTCTGTTAATCGTTATTCCTGAAGACCTTTCACTAACGCGACTGGTTTCAACAGCAAGCAACAACAGAACTGTGATAATTATGTGAATGTAAATGTCATGAGGGTGAAAATTTCTGTACCAAAAATACATGTCTAGAAATGTCTTCAACAAAACAGCCTGCCAAAACAAATCCAGCAACATGACACCATAAAATGAAATGCATGCTTGTAGAATAATTTAATTTTGGTGAATCAAGTTTGTTGTCAAGTTTGCATGGCTCAGAGGTAGAGTGGCCGTCTAGGGTCGCCGGGTCAATCCTCACTTCCCCCGGTGACCGTGTCGAAGTGTTGTTGAGAAAGATACTGAACCCCCAGTTGATCCTGATGTGTAGGGTGGCACCTTGCATGGTATCCTTCACCATCAGTGTGTGAGTGGGTGAATGAGATGACACTGTCTTTGAGTGCCAATCATGTAGAAAGACACTATATAGAAATGAAACTATTTAAGTTGTGGTCATTTAGGCACCAAAAGGTCTTGAACAGTAGGCATCTCTCACTATGTTCTGGGTTTGCTGGACCTGTTCACCTCTCCATCCAGCCTCTGACCCTAACCCTAACCTTCTCACTATCCACTATCATCACATTACTGCTTTTGCAAAGAGTGATATGAGCTGATATGTATCCATGGTTTTTAGTAACATGCAACAGTTTATTCAGGTGACTGAACAGGATAAGCTCTTTTTTTTAGCATTGCACAAAACACTCTTTTATGGATTTAAACCTTAAATAAATCATTCAGTTTTCTGCTGCTGTCATTAAATTGCAGGTGCATGATCTTATAACACACAACTGCTCTGTTTACTGTTTGAAAGGTACTTGTTTCACTCTTATGCAGAACGGACTCAAAAGAACTGCTGTGGCTGCGGTAAGTGATTGAGCAAAAGATGATACAAGGTGGAAATATCAAGTGATTCAAAGTAATTTTCTTAACGCCAAAGCTACTTAAGGATATTAAAGGTTGAAATTAAACACCTGTTATTTGTATATATTGCAGCTAAGTATCTTGTTAACCATCCTCCAAGGTTTGAATGTCAGAAATACCTAATTTACAGTAATTAAAACACTTGTATCAAAGCAGCATCTGCCAGCTTCATCTGTGGGTTGTAGTGCACCTTCTTCTCCTCATGAATATGTAAATCAACTGTGAACCTGAAAGAATCAACCTAAAGCCCAGGGTAAAATCCAGACAATGATAAATCACAAAGCGATAAGATTTAATATCACAGCAGATTCAAATCAGTCAACAGTCGGGCCACGTGAGGTAATCCACAATTAATAACACAAAGATGCTGGTCAAACTGTAATGCCGGGGAATTAGATGAAGTCATGTGTGTTAGTAGAGCTAATGGTCCAGACAGATTGTCTCCAGGCTGGTTTAGCAAGCAGACGGGCAAAAGACGGCTAACTTAGTGGTTCCTGTCGTCTAGAATTACAGAAGGTAGAAAACTCAAGGATTTTCAGGGTTCATAGTGGGAGAAAGGTAATGATAGCAAAAGATTTAGTGAGTCAGCAGCGCAGAGGGAGATTTGCTTCCCTGTTATACTTTTAATAAGACTAGAATAAATGCTTTCTAATATTTCTCAAGGTTTTGGTGAGGTGAGATAATGTTGGTAATTGCAGCCAGTGACAAACCCATATAGTACCACCAACATCATATTTAACCAGGGCTAAAACTGGAATTATATCGGCAACATTTTTCAAAAGCTTAATATATTTTCAGCTCCACACAGTGAACATCTAGGATTGTAGGGTTGGATGTTTAACAGAGGTTTGCTTTATATTGCAGTATTGATTCTGCTTCACACGTTTGATACATTTCTTATGCCCTAAAGGTAACAAGAAAAATAAAAGTGAAAGAGATCACAGACCCACGTTTTGGAGGCATTTGAGAAGAAATTAGGCTCAGAAGGACTTTAAAGGAGCTGTTAGTTGAAGCGTTGGATGTGATTTTTGCCATCAACCTTTCACTTGTTTCTCCATCTGCCATTACAATAAATTTTCAAAAGCTGCAGGTCTCTGGCTTTCCTTCTCTTCTGTGCCACAATGTAGTTTTCTTTGCGTGACCGATGATATTATTGCTCCAATCCAACCCTGGAGGACAAAATGTGATGCGCCACATTTGGTGAAGCTGCCAAATTTTTCACTGTACTGCTTTAATACAGTAATGTAAACTCGTAAGTGTAAGAGTGGTGAATCTGATAATATTTGATCAGTACCAGCGATGAGGAAAAGGAAAGATACCTCCTCCTCTAACCTTTGTCATAACCATTGAAAAGACAAGCTACTAGGATGCAAACTGACCAAACTGCAATTTTAACAAAGTTTCAATGGACCCTATGGAAGTGGAAATTATTCCTTGGAGTAAATGTTCTTCCAAAAAATCTCTCTGTCCTCTCGCTCCCTTCATATATGTGTGTGTGTGTGTGTGTGTGTGTGTGTGTGTGTGTGTGTGTGTGTGTGTGTGTGTGTGTGTGTGTGTGTGCGCGTTTGTGGATAAACATCTGACTTCCTACATTCCTGTGGTCATAATTACTAAAGCTGCAAGTGAGCATCTAAGGTCATTTTTTTTTCTGCTTGCATTTATGACTTATCTGGTCGTTTTTCTTAGGAGAAGAGTCTAGGAAAATGGCCGTACAAAATTAATTGGCTCTTAACAGGTAGTTAGAAGATCCACACATTATTTACTGTGCATGGTCAAAGAGTAAAAGAAAAATCTCCATAAAAAGTTTTTTTTATCAAATTGCTTCACTAAGATGCTCGAAGTACTCACTCAGAGATGTCACTCGTGGTGTTGCACTTTAGTTTTTTCCAGCAATTTGGCTTATCACTCAAATTAAGCTCAGGGACCCCACAAGAGACAGATTAAAAAAAAATTAAATCATGCAAGCGAGGCAGAGATATCCTGACTTTTTATCCCCAGTGTGAGTCAAACTAAGTAAACACACATTTCCCACAATATATCTGGATTGGGTCATTCATTAAATCACCCCAGCCTGGTAAACACTCTAATCTTTCTTTCAAACTCCATGTCCCAAGTTTGGAATACAGTCTTTTCTGTTTACACTCTCGAAAAATTTTATGTTTAAAGCCCAAACAGAGATAACATTGCTGACATCATTACCACGGTGTCAGATCTCCTCCAATTGTTTTCTCAGGCTCCCCATTACAAGTGTACTGATAATCATGTAGAAGTCAGTAGAGTGCCTCTTTGATTTCCTGAGCAGGTTTTTCATATGTTGTATCTCCATTATACCTGAAACCGCTGATATTTTCACTCGAATGCTACCTGGAGCTAAGACCCAGGGCGACTGCAGTTGGATTGAGTTCTTGGCTTCTCGGGGGGGGGGGGCTGAGTCTGCCTGCAGGCCTTTAATTTAGTCCTTTACTTGTTATATCACATTGAAGAATCACACACAGCAAATAGAAAGCTTTTACCACAGGGATATTATTTTGCCAGCTATACAAACAGCCACCACTTACAGCCTCAAACTGCATTTAGAATTTTTACATAACTTTGTCAGGTCTGATTATTGTTCGGTTCAAAACTTAATCCTTCGGCATTTAAGAACGTATCCAATGAATAAATTGTGCTAAAATTCGGGCCTTTTTCCAGGTTTTCCATGTTCAGATGTCATTTCGTCCCAATGAGTCTGTGGATATGGGAGAGAAAACCCTTGTTTGCTTTTGGCCGATACGTGGAAGCATCTACAAAGACAGTGCGGCTCTTACATGAGTAAGGATTCAGTCACTTCATTGCTTATTTCTTGCTCTAATCTGTTCAGAATCATACTTCTGTGTCCTGTTTAGTTGTAAATGAGATTGTTACCTTGCCGCCATTCTTCAAACAATTGAGCTAAACCCTCAACAAAGCAGAACATCATAAAATAACTGCAGGTATCTCTGTACAATGATAGGGCACTAATGCAGAACAATAAACCATGTGACGTGCAAAACCTCTTTAGATATGGTGTTTTAATGCAATGAGATCACATCGGAATATTTTGTAAGGACGAGGTTGTTACATTGATCATATAATACAAAAGTATTTTGCTTTCAGGTTTTCAGTACATTGCCGGTGTAAATCTTCGAGTTTGCACATACTGCAGACACAAGAGGACACATTCTCAAGCTTATTTCTGAAACCTATAATAACGTGAAGATCGGCAGTAGCGATCACTGTTTCCCTCCTCAGAGATACTTAATGCCTAAATCTCTTTCTAACTGGCAGGGAATCACATAATTGGCTGCGGTCCATTTGCTCATCCGTGTGTGTGTCCTCTCACTAACAGCAGATTTTAATGAATCGGTTTTACAGTGTTTAGCGCTCCTGGCTATAAGGAGGTCAGGGAGGGAGGGAGCCGCTCTGGCCACAGAGAGACAACCATGCATGGATATCTGCAGTCTTCATGGTCTGATCACACTGTGATGGGCTTATTCAAAACAATGCCATTTTCTGTCTTCCTTGATAACTATTTGTCTGCTTTGTCACTGCACCTCATGATCGCTCTCTGTGGATCGCTATCTTTCTCCTTGTCTGTTCATGCACACACACATCGACACACACGCTATGAAATATCTCTATTTCCTTCTTGCAGGAATGCTATTAGTCTGTATCCATGGTACCCAAAATGTATCTTGAGGGGACTGAACTACGGGTGATTAAGCTCACTCACGTCTGTACTCTTTCACAGCTTATCTGGTGCAACAGTTGATGGGAATGTCCAAGGGGGGGGGGGGGGGGGATATCTTTCATTCACTCATACTTGCATCTAGAAAGGAGTAATTTTTCATCAAAAACAATTTCTACAAATTTTATATATGTGTGTGTGTGTGTGTGTGTGTGTGTGTGTGTGTGTGTGTGTGTGTGTGTGTGTGTGTGTGTGTGTGTGTGTGTGTGTGTCATAATGGGTTCTTGCCAGGCCCCTCAGGGAAGCAGAACTGCTGACTTGTACCTCCATGTAATTGTAATTCTACTCAAAGAAGTTTATTCAGTCCCTTTTTACATCCTGTAATCATTGGGAAAATCAGAGCTTGATTATTTATGTCGTTGTTGCATTCATTAATTTAAAAAAAATCCATCTATCCATCCATTTTTTTCCGCTTATCCTGTTAAGGGTCATGGGGGGGTGGAGCCTATCCTAGCATCAACAGGTGAGAGGCAGGGTTCACCCTGGACAGGTCACCAGTCCATCACAGGACCAACACATAGAGACAGACAACCATTCACACTCACAGTCACACCTACAGTCAATTTAGAGTATCAATCAGCCTCGTCCTCTCTTGATGTCTTTGGACTGTGGGAGGAAGCTGGAGTACCAGAGAGAACCCACACAGGAACAGGGAGAACATGCAGACTCACACAGAAAGATCCCGTGCTCAAGCTGGGGCTTGAACCCTGAACCTTCTTGCTGTGAGGCCACAGTGCTGACCACTGCACCACCGTGCCACCTTTCCAAAAAAAAAAAAAAGATTTTATATTTAAAAAAAAAAAACTCATAACGAGGCAACTGGACTCAATCCTCAAAGGATTGCTCATTTTTTGAGGATTACGATGACCTGGATAACTGAGAATATTCACAAATACCAAAAAAAACCCGTTCCTTTTTCATATACCGTATTTTTCAGAATATAAAGCGCACAATTTTCTCAAAAATCGACAGTGCGCCTTATGAATTAATTCTGGTTGTGCTTACTGACCTGGAACCGATTTTATGTGGTACACGGCGCTCAAAAATCTGTCAAAATGTTTTAGTATGACTTTGGTAAGCTACGAAGCCGCACCATTTGCTGGATTGTCGGAGCATTACGGCTCCCGTAGTCAGGAGCCTCGCGGAGTAATACGTACTGTGCTCGGATAATGACGAGAGGGATCCGGGCATGCTTGATGCTGAAATCGCCCACCTGTTAAACTCAGACACTGAAGATGAAGAATTTGATGGATTTGTGGAAAAGGAATGAACTGAAAAAGGGAGTGTATTGTTTTGTACTTTATGTGTGCAACTAAACAATGTTGAGAGTTATCGTGAGTGAGTTGAATAAAGTTGGACTCATCTGACTCTTTTGTTTCGATTAATGCGCCTTATAATCCGCTGCGCTTTATAGTCCAAAAATACGGTACTGGTTTTATCAATTGTGAGATTGATGAGATGTGAGATTTCCCTGCAAAAACACATGAAGTGTTGATGTAGTGGACTATAACACATTTCAGTCTTATTTTCGATAGATTTTTTTAGTTCTTATTTCATAAGTTAAAGGTTTATGTAATTGCCACTTAAGTGCTGACTTAAGATGAGACTTATAAATGAACTGAATGCATTTTGTTACATGAAGGAAGTCAGTCACTATTGATTCCTGTTGTACAGTCAGTGTGAAGCATTGAAAAAAAATCTCTCAATAATACCATGTAACTCATCAGTCATTTCAGTAATGACTATTGATCCTTGTTTGTTTTTAGCATCAATTCATATCGTTTTGTTAAGAACTTGATTGTGAAAGAGTTATGAATATGTAAATTAAAACAGAAATATAAAGACATACAAACAGAGTCCCTGGCACCATCTGTCCTTAAAGCACGACACATACTCAGCCTCTGTAGTGATACAAAGCTGGGCGCATAGCAGTGCACGACAGAGCCAACTTCACTGATTCACCATGTCAACTTCTCTAATTCACCATGTTCTCCATGTTGGCCAGACAATCCATGTAGACAGCTTCAAACCAACCACACTGACAGGACCGGCAGTTGGGGGTCTGCCCAGTGTGTCTCTGGCTATGACACACCTGTCACTCAAATGGAAATGCCACAAAATGCAAGCTAGAGAGCTATTGTGCTGGTGCTCCTGCCAAAAGGAGCCACGGATGTAATATTCTTTGTCAGCATTGCAACCTACATCCAAAATCACTGATCCCACCCGTTTCGACTCTCAACCACTGTCTAATATTATTACTACTCACTGAAACACACTGATTTCTTTTTTCTTAAACAAGTCAAGCACAACATTTTCCTCGTTCTTGTCTTCTCCATGTACTGTCAGGTGCTATTTTTACAAATTAATGATTGTTTTAATAATTTGTAAATGTATGTCTAGACTTCCCATGTATTATGTATGAATTATTTTAAGATAGACTCATATATGTCACAGTCTGCCAAAAATGCCCAGCGACATGATGAGCGATATTGTAAGTATATCGAGTTTGAAAAGAATCAAACGGGAAGAGGAGTAATGCAGAAAATTCGATCATTGGTTGCTTGTGTCATATTTCCTGAGTAAAATCCTCAGTTCTCCATCCTTACTCATGCACGAAATTGTTCCTGTTTACCGAACATGTATGATATCCACAATGTATATGTTCTGACTGCAGTGATACCTTATGGCCTTTCAGAAATCAATTCAGTCAAACTCAAACGCACCACAGAGGTTGAAATTCAAGCAGTAACAACTTTGGTGTTGATAATTGGTCAAGATTGAACACATTTTTTTTATATTTTTAATGAAATTTGTTGAGGCAGCTGAAGCTTGCAGAGCTCTTATGGATCATTTTAAGGATCATGATCCAGAATATCAGTTTTGTCTGTGGAGAATAAGAGCCATGAACTGCCTTTGATAATACCGTGTTCACATTCACATCCCTGGCAAAGCTGTACCGTGTCTGTGTTTTCTTATTCTACTCATAAACCTGTCGATTAAATATTTATGTGGACAACAGATTAGAATTTAAATAGTCGTTTGTTAAAGTACAATTTCTACAACATGGTGGGAGTAAAACCACTCACCTCTCCCAGTGAAAATCAAGAGAAATAGGACTGAGGTCGGACTTCAGAGATTTGCTGCTATGTGCTCATATTGTGCAAAGAAGCCAGGCCTTTAAACTATGATGACAATCCAAATGGAGCCTCACAGTCACACATTTCCAAAAACAAAAGTTCAATACCAGAATTTTTATTCTCCTTATCACAAAAACAAAATCTGTGTACAGTTTCATTCAATAATATTTTTGGCTATAAAGGAAAGCAGGTCTACCAGATAGGATCCTCACTAACGCACTATGTTGTTCAACTGAATGATTCCTTTTCTCTTTAAACTGTCAAGCTATCAAACGCTCTTTTTCTGGTCTTGTAGCTGCAAGAAAGATGCAGTAATGAGATGGAAATCACCTCATGTCCTTAAATTAGATCAGTGCTTGTCTTCATTCTGTATTGAACTCCTTTAGAACTGTCAGCACATGCAAATGATATGTGAAGACAAACAGGACAAATGCACATATCAACAGTAAAGTTGTAACAGAGGAGCTGCTGATGGTATATGCTGCTATATATTTAATCCATTCATGCGTCCATTTTATTAGGGAGCGTGATCATATTTCAAGAATATTCAAACTTGCTTTTATATTTATAGAAAGACATAATCTCTGATGTTCCAGGAGCAGCGTGGAGAGATAAAGTGGGAGAAAAGCATTGTAGTGCATTATTTTTTCTTTTTTTTGGGGTGGGGTTGGGGGGGGGGGGGCGCTAGCTTGTTTGTCAACCCTACCATGATGTCAAAACCAAAAATGGGTCCCAGGCAGATTGTTTGCTCCAGTGCACATGCTCACAATCAGCATTGACTCTATAGCTAGCAGAGGGGCTGCGACTTTATTTACACATACAATAAATGTGTAATGAGTGTTTGAATATGCTAAATTGTACACAGGATGAACAATGTGATCATTCCTGTGCATTTGCATACCGTACTTGATGTCTGCATCTGTTGGCTTATTGGAATTTGGTTTTATGAGCACTTTGAAAAAGCGGGACAGTGCAGAGGAGGAGATGAAGAGATTGTGTATAGTCACGGGCAGACGTTAAATCAGGAGGGCTGTTACTAAAAAGCCAGGATATATTTTGGTTTTGCTGCAAGAATTGTCCTGTGAGATTTCTCCATAAAAAATTCAGGGTAGGAAGTCATGGTAATAATGCTTCTGTCCTGTCAGATGACTCCCCGCCTGAGATCGGATGATAATGTGAGCCAAAGCACCTCGGGAGGTCCCAGTCTCATGTGGGTCATTCTGTCTCTAAGTGGAAGAAGCCATTATGTCTCACTCCCCTGAAATGTGGAAGGTTCCATGTTTATTCTCTCTGTACTGAAGGGACAGAGCTTCCTGCTCTAATAGGTGAACACAATGTTCTTTAAACCTGTTTATGTGGTTGTAGAAAGAAGTTGGATTATATAGAAACGTTTTACCACATTTTCCTAATGAGTTCACAGACTACTTTCAGCTTTGCAGCATGGTGTTCGTTTTATAAATTAGGGTCCCTTTTAGACCAAAATTACAGGTAAAGTGGATACTTTGAGGTGCGGCTACAAAGTTGCTTCCACGGCAGCTTGCCTGCGTCTGTCAGATCCATCCCCTGCTCCTCTCCAGCTCCAAAGTCTTCTTTCAACATCTGGTTGCGAAAAGCTGAACTAATATCCAAACTTTGTTGAGTTTAATTGTAATAACAGGATGCATAACAAACCCATGGTCTGAAGCCACAGGACAAGGGGCTGACTGATATTTATTCATATTCAAAAAACAACTTTTTGTAAATGAAAATCATGCACTATAACCTTGAAATTTTGCGCTATGTTACCTTCTCCACTGGCTCCTTTTGTTCTGCCTGCAGCAATCTACCAGCCTGAACCCTCTCTGAAGAGCTTTTAAGCAGGATACTCAGCCTTCTCCCGCTGTTGAAAAATTCCAGAATTTTTCAGAAACATAATCAGCTTTACAGATTCTGTATCCCCTCAAGGCAAATTATGATTTATGATTTTTGGCTTTATAGATGAAATTTGATGTAATGATTGACCAGCTGCTCTGGATGTACGTGGATGCAGTATACTGATCTACTTTAATGTGAAGAAAGCACACAACATTGCTCCACTGTGTCTCCTTTTCCTCTGATATCATGAATTTACAAATGAATTGACTTTAATCAATTTAAACACAATTTTCTCACAAAAAAAAAAGGTAGTCGTTGAAGCTGCTACAATTGATCATATAGATTACTGACTCCAATCGCTTTTGTTAAGTTGCATATAACAGCCTGATACGTTCCGGCCATAAGTGGAGCCATTGAGCAGCTAATAGTGGTTAAATAGGTTGACCAGACTAACAAAACATAAACCACCTCATATAATACTAGAATGTCCATCTGTACACAGCTGTACAGTTCTATTGCTCTACTATAAAAGGCCATGTACTATACACACTATATAATGTGTGTATAATGCTATAAACCACAAATACAATATCATATTGTCAGTAAGTCAAATACTTATAGTTGTACTACAAAACTGGAATTTAAATCAAAATAGTGATTTTTTTTTTTTTTTAATTTCAGGCACGAGGTTCATTACAACATCATTAAAACAAGTAGTGAATCAGCCTGATGTCACCAGTTCTGTCCTTCACGTGTTCCTTCCTGGTGCTCTAAATGAATGAGGGTTTGGCAATAAAACCAATGACATTAAAGATAATGCAAGAACATTACTCAGTCAGTGTCCAGGACAATAACCACCATGACACTTCAGCAGGAAAAGGTCAAGATGGAAATGACTGTTCACTCATTACTGAGCTCCTGAGGCAACTTTTTTTTAACCATCCCTTGTTAATAAGTGTCAAGGCAGTTACCATCAACTTTTGACTGGTGTGGAGCCCCACTTCTCTTAACTGGTTTCATTCAAGAGAACCATAAATTACAATTACTGTAATCAAGTGCCTTTTTATGTTCTTATATATTATTTTAGAGGTTTAAGTCTTTACGCAAGTATGTTTTGATAAACGTGCACCACTTTCATATTTATTGTAGAACATAAATGTTATATAGGCTCTGAGTACAGTGGGGAGAACTGCTCATCTGGAGGAAACCAAAGCAAGAAAATGTCTGAATATATCCTGAGCTGACCTTTTACCCATAGACACATTTTTGATGATGTCATTATCTCCAGCAGCAGTGGAAGTGGGAGGCTGGTAGTTTGAACCTCTAACCACTGCATGCCAAACAGTGTTCCCAACTCAAAGGCAGCTGGCATTCATCCTATGCATTATTCGATATAATAGGTCTCCTAGCAAGAGCTACATGCCACAAACAGGTTTTGTTTTTTTTACATTTTTAATGCTGAAAAATGCCTCCATGTCCACTCCAAGCATTCATGGCATGATAGTCTTTGATTCAAACACACCTAATCTTATAAATTCCTTCCACCTGTCAAAACTACTCTCAAAGAATCAAAATATCGATGAAAACTGACTTTCAAAGTCACAGAAAAAAAATACAAATAAATACATCTCTCATTTTGAAAATATAACCGTGTTTAGAAGCAATACATTCTACATTCATAAACCTTATCTGAAGTATTTTAATATATGTAATCCTGTTCATTTCCAACCTATTAGTAATGCTTCCCAGACCCAAAACGACATCCTAGCAACAGACACCAGCACCTGGGGATTATAACCTCTTCGCTAGTGCATCCGCCTCTCATGCTGTGGTCATGAGTTCAAGTCCAGGGCTAGAATAGATTTGATTACCCCATTTTAGATTATACTCGTGCAAACCCCTGCAGTGAGAACCTAAAGCTAAATCTCAGTAGAAAGGGATTCTATGCTATATTTTAAATCGCCGTGACAATGCTGTGCTCAAGGTCTGATAAAATAAATAAAGGAATGAATAACAGCGGAATAAATCCCAACAGTATGAATGATTGTGCATTATTAAAGCACAAACCATGAATGATAAAGATCTGTCATAAATGTCAGTAAATATCTAAAAAATAACTGTCATGAGTGTCTTTATTCCATTTGTACAGAAGAAACAGTGACTGGCTGTGATGAACATACTGTATATATGACACACTTGATCCAGATACACACGCTGATCTATTTAAAGTATTCAATGCTTTGCTGCATTTGATGGTACTTCCTCCTTATCAAGATAAACTTTCAGAGGAGAAATCTGGGAGCTCTGCTACAAATCTGTAGCATCTGTTGTGTCACAAATCCAGATTTTTTTTTTTTTGTCACCCCTCCCTCTCCACACCTCTGTCTCCCCTGTGCACACTATCCACTGGCCAAGATAAGACATCCGCTGCGAGTCACCAGGCACAAAAAGGGCCTGCAGCACCCAGTTCCGCCTCGTCTTAACTCGCCTCACAGCGAGAGACTCATCTCTCCATCCCTGTAGCGTTGACACCCTGGTCATTTGTCCCAGCTCCTCCTCCTCCCACGCTGCTCCTCTCCTCTAATTTGTCGTTATTCTCTCGTGTCTGTGCTTGGTGGCACATGTACAGGACAAACTAAATTAACAAAACTGCAAACATAGGACTACATAGCCCCACACACACACACACACACACACACACACACACACACACACACACACACACACACACACACACACACACAACTCAATCATGGCAAATGTTTGCTCAGAGCTTTAATAAATGTTAAAACCTCCCGGGTGTTCATGTTTACATGCTCACATGATGCCATATCCACTGACACCACCAGGGAGGACTCTAAATGTTGACTCACCTCAGAGATGAGGTTCACTTCTCCAATTCTCACAATTAGAGGAACATTTCCAGTGCTCGGGAAAGATTTCCATGGCATTAACAGAAAGACAGTATTAATGTATAATGAGGAGCAATGGAATAAAGAATGTCAAGGACTAAATCATAAAAGTGACATTTTCACTTAGAAATGAAATAAACCAAAAATGATTAATAAATAATAAGAATTAATGTCAAACTGTCATTTTTAATAGACGGTGAAAATGAGAATAAAAAATGAAGCCTAGACAATATTTAATATTAATAGGAACTCCCTTTTATTTTAAGTACTAAATTACATTTGTTACACCAAATTTCACTGGATAGTTATTTTAAACACAGCCCACGTGAGTTTTATTGACTGAGGACAATATCTTAAATCTATCTGTTACACATTGAAATCGCCACAAGTTGCCAACTGCCTCATTTCAGCTGGGGTATTACCAAGATATATACATATATATAGAGATATATAGAGATATAGAGAGATATAGATAGATAGATAGATATCTATATATCTAAATATATAGAGATAGATGTAGATGTAGATGTAGATATGGATCAATAGATAGATAGACAGATAGATAGATAGATAGATAGATAGATAGATAGATAGATAGATAGATAGATAGATAGATGATAGATAGATAGATAGATAGATAGATAGATAGATAGATAGATAGATAGATAGATAGATAGATGATAGACAGATAGATGATAGACAGATAGATAGATAGATAGATAGATAGATAGATAGATGATAGACAGATAGATAGATAGATAGATAGATAGATAGATAGATAGATAGATGATAGATGGATAGATAGATAGATAGATAGATAGATAGATAGATAGATGGATAGATAGATAGATAGATAGATAGATAGATAGATAGATAGATAGATAGATGGATAGATAGATGATATATAGATAGATAGATAGATGGATAGATAGATAGATAGATAGATAGATAGATAGATAGATAGATAGATAGATAGATAGATGGATAGATAGATGATATATAGATAGATAGATAGATGGATAGATAGATAGATAGATAGATAGATAGATAGATAGATAGATAGATAGATAGATAGATAGATAGATAGATAGATAGATATGAAGGCAAATGTCACAAATGTTGTCAACCATAAAAACCGATCACGTCTGAGTGAGGCGGAAATGCTGCTAATCAGTATGACTGGCAGGCAGTCAGATCCCCCTGCATTATGAAGGTCGCACCGGCATCTACTTGGAAAGAGACCATCATGTACTTTATGTAGAATGTTTTAAAAGATCCACCTGTAAGGCATGACTTGAAATCACTGATGTTTGCTGTTCATATGGCTTTACGATCTCGAAGCCTCCAGGCAGAAAGATGCATTGCAGAGAGAAAAGGCCCATATCATTTTGGAACTCCATTTTGAAACTCTGCTTTAATCACTAGTGATTTCAGTCTGCATCTCAAATGCTAACATTACTTGTTTTGAATTGATGTGATGTGCGACTGAATGATAACTAGACTAAAAGGTTTGTTTGTTTCATAGTTCAGACACATTATTTCTTGGCAGATTTTTTTTTAATTCATTTAATTTGAAATGGATTTGAGTATGGAACAGCATGTTGACTTGGCGAATTTTCCTCAAAACATCATTAGTCACAGGACACTTGAATTTGAAAAAACCTATTCCCTAAATGTAAATGTTTTTTTTGTTTTGTGTTTTAGGGGGGCAGGTGGGTGAATCAATCTGGGCCAACAGCACATGGGAGCTCTCCTGTGCATTAATCTGTGCCAGGGAACAGGCACCAGCTGTGGCTTCTCTGGGGCTCCAGCACAGTCAAATACTAAAACTGGAATTAGATCTGATGATGATGTTGCCTGAGATTAGGTATGTGACTGTCCAGCTATTAAACCTAATTAAGCAGCAGGATTCAGAGACACATATCAGGCACGTTAACCAGGTGTGTTTTGGAAGCTGGAAAGTCAAAAGTGTTTCCTCTTCCGTAGCTGATCCAAACAAAGCACTGGCAAACACTGAACGGGCAATAATCACCAACCATTAATGGTTTAAATCAATGGTAAACTCTCTTTTTAGGCACAGCTGGTATCACAGTTTATGTTAAAGAAGCTCTTTGTGTTTCAGCAACAGTTTGATTAATGCATTAGAGATTTCTCTTCTCTACTGTAATGGATGTTAAAGTGTGAAGGCAGGAATGATACAACTCATTAGTGACAGTGAACATATTCAGTTTTATTGATTGGATTATATAAGAAAACAAGCTAGTGTTCCATACAAATATAGGGCAGCATATTTCCAGGGGGTTGATGTATTCATCTCCATCGTAGGAAACAAGGCATTGCTAACCTATTTAGCACAAGGCCAACTGGGGGTTAAACTCTCAGTTCACTCACATATGGTCACACGCTTTGGTAACTGACTGTGGGTCAACCAATCATCTATAATTATGGAGTAAACGGTGGCTCACGTATTGTCTCAATTTCCCTGCTGCAACTCGGCGAAGAGATCTGGAGAGTGAAATCAAAAACCAGGAACAGATCTCTGGTACAGCCTCTTCCAGTGACATACGAGCTCTGAACAGATCAGAGTACAACTGAGGACCTGTAATACTGCAGTGTTACCTCTTGAGGAACAAAGTTGTATTATGAGACAAGAACATACTGTGCTGTACCTTGCTTGTAAAATTACCCTCTTACAAATTGTACCTTTAGTCCAATGACAGGCCTTCCTCTTTTTACCGCAGCAATTCAATCAGCTAACCTGTACAAACATACAGGGACGAGTTCAATCTTTCACATGACCTGAACTGCAGCTTCATGAGCTTCCATAGAGCAATCTTTATGATGCAACTTGTTTTTAAAAAGTGAATCCAACCAAGGCGACCTGTCCAGGGTGAACCCGGCCTCTCGCCCGTAGCCGCTGGGATAGGCTCCAGCCCCCCCCCCCCCCCCCCCCCCGCAACCCTTAACAGGAATAAGCGGAAGAAAATGGATGGATGGATGGATGGATCCAACCAAGAAGGGCTTGAAAAATAAAAGACTTGTTTCCCAAAAGATTACCCTGCTGGCCAAGCCTGCATCCACTTCAGCCCCCCGTTAACTGGAATAGGCTGAAACTATTAAATCTGGAGGCTCAACTAGACCGTCCAAACGGATCCAAAAAATGATAGTTAAATGAGTTGTTTCACAGGGGTTGGGATTTCACAGAAGTGTTTGTGGAAAAATGTCTTTCGGGGCAGCTTCACATACAAAATCGCATGATTTAACCACAAGTGCACTTCCTGTTCCTAGGTCTTATTCTAGATTCATGATTAACAAACACCAAGCGCTGTCCCAGGAAATTCCCTCTGTAGTTATAACTTTAGTTATAACTTCCTGCAGCACAATTCAATCAACAAAGTTAATCACAAATGTGACAAAATGTGCAGTCAAAAGTGTCCCAGCTTGGAGATGGAAATCATTTCTCTGATATTTCCCTCCGTTTCTTTGTTTGATTAGTTTTAGTTTTCACTTTTTTGCATTTTCAAGCTGGCATTTGATCATAACACTGTAACTCGAATATAAATATCTCATTTCTTTTCTTAATTTTCTTTTTCAAAAACATTTAATTACGGTGAAATTATTCCCACCATAAAGAGGCAAAAAGAATATTAACACTTTCCTCATTTAATTGAGCATCCACTTTTTTTTTAATTTGCTCTTAGGTAACATCCTCCTCCATAAAAATCACAGCGGACCCGACCAGCTTGTAAAATCACAACTAGCTGCCTTTGTACGCGGCTGATAAAATGTGTGTGATGAGTAGCTCGAAATGTTGCTTTGAAAAGTACAAGCTCAGAGGATGAGCGGCTGTGTGAATAATAGGGCTGGTCAAACTCTAACAATGCAGCAGAAGGATCACAAGCGCTGTGAGCTAAAAATAACCACCACAGTGGTAATGAAATTAAAACGACTCTGCCTCTACCCTCTGATTAGAACCAAACAGACTGTTGCAAATTGCAATTTAAAATTTCCCATGTGAGAAACCATCTCAGTTCAAGTAGTATGCTGGGTAGCTGGGGTGTTAAATGCCTGTGTGCCGGCGTTTGTGTGCGTGTGTGTGTGTGTGTGTGTGTGTGTGTGTGTGTGTGTGTGTGTGTGTGTGCGCGCACGCGCACGCGCGTGTGTGTTTGTTTGTTTTCGTTATCCACGTGAATAACAAAAGACAGCCCCATCTCAACATTCAATCAAGCTTTAGAACAATTATGTACATCCTACATGGAGTTCAAACAACGAAGGCATTTAGGTTAAACAACAGCGCTGCATTTTCACTGAGAGGCTTACATGGTCAATCTGGCAATTTACGGTTTTACGAGATCAAATTCATGACAATATCTAATCAAGGCTGTGGTTTCTCAACTTAGTTTTTCCAAAATGTCCCTTTTCATTTCAGGGCTGAATTTTTTTCCACCCACATCAGTTGAGCATGTGTTAAAATGCAGTCTCTAATGGCTAGCATCACACTGATGGAGTTACTAACAATCTGTAAAGGTCTTATTTGTCTCTTTTCGTAGCAAAAAACTTTCCCTTTAACCTCTGATTTCTGAGTTCAGAATTTTAAAAGAAAAACGAGTTTTGTGCAGGGAGCTTGAAGGAGGTAAGACAGGGTCACCATTCTGCTTGTCACAAGTCAGCATACCATGATAATGATGTTGAAACATTTAGTTTAAGATAAAATTCTAAAGTAACCTTGGTTTAAATATTATCTATGCTCCACCATAATGTAAATGTCCAGGGAATTATTGTAAGTGGTCAGGTACAGAAAAAGATGTTCGATAGGAAATGGTACAAAGAAAAAAAAAAAAACTATTTGCAAAATGCTAAGAGCTACATCATATGGATAACGATTGGTTAGTTTTAGGATTCAAAATTAGTGACAAGACTGTACTGATAAGGTTGATCTTAGTATGTTTCCATTATCAACTCAGCAAAAACCAAAAGGACAAGCGGTTCCGAATCCTGGAGAAACACTCAGAGCTCCACTAACAAGGCTGCCTATGCTTACAGCACGGCCAGTGGATTTACTGAAAAACTGTAACAACAATTTTCAAATATGCGGAGAAGGAAATCCAGAATGGAATATTTTACATTTTTTTCTCAACCCCAGTCTGTGTACGCCAGAGTTTTTTGAACCAACAGCTGCTGAAATGTAGGCTACACACACGACACCGAGCACCAACGTCTGACTGGGTGCTAGCAGATCCAACAGAGACGGCTCATTGACAGGATATGAGCAAATGTTTGAATAAAGAAGAATAATAAATTCAACATGTCAGTCTGACTGCCAGTGCTGTGATTGGACTAATACTGCTGGTTTTCTAGTGCAACCCCTGTCTGTGCACATCTGCTGCAGCACGTCAAACCCTATCAGAAGTGCCACTTTATAGAGCAAAGCACAGCTCAGCACAACACAACACAGCAACACAAACAACAAAGATCAGCAGCCACACTCGCTCGGTATGACACTCCTAAAGACTGTCGAAGATGCCCGTTTTCTCTCTCTCTCTCTCTCTCTCTCTCACACACACACACACACACAGACACATACAAAGTCAGATGCAACACTTGGAGAAACAGATGCACATTCTAACACCCACTCACATACATGTACACACGTATGGATATATTCAGGTCTTGTTAAAATCAAGAGATCTGACTAAGTGTTGAAAACACAAAATTTTCATTTTCCATCAGCTCAAAGAGTCATATTCTGTGGGTGTTCTATATTAAATAATACAGCCTACAACACAATAAGGAGACATTCCCTACTGTTAACATGGCTGCACACACCTGCTTGTTTGGATCTACTGCATAGTCAGATCATTTCCTTTGTTTTTATCATCTAATGGCACAATTGTGTGGCACAGTGCACATCTCCCCTGAGCCAAGGTAATGGCGGAGAGATGCCACCCTCTTTCCAAAGCGAGTCATGTTTACTCTTATGCAGAACGACAAGCACATGCAGGGAAACTGACAATGTGCAAGTGTAAATTAGGTCCCCTGTCTTCTGCGCATTAATTATGAATTAAGTATAATTGCGGTGGGATTTTCTGAAGTCAATTCATTTGGACTGACTGAAATATGAATATATTCCTAGCAAACAAGCTGTACATTTTAAAGGCATTAAAAAAGGAGCTCAGAAAAAACTATGATTCTGTCACAGCCAGGCAAGAAAACATAAAAAAACAATTTGAATAGCAGCTTAGAAAAATGATGTTTTGGGATGTGATTTACTGCAATGGATAGATAGATAGATAGATAGATAGATAGATAGATAGATAGATAGATAGATAGATAGATAGATAGATAGATAGATAGATAGATGGATAGATAGATAGATAGATAGATAGATGATAGATAGATAGATAGATAGATAGATAGATAGATAGATAGATAGATAGATAGATAGATGGATAGATAGATAGATAGATAGATAGATAGATAGATAGATAGATAGATAGATAGATAGATAGATAGATAGATAGATAGATAGATGGATAGATAGATAGATAGATAGATGATAGATAGATAGATAGATAGATAGATGATAGATAGATAGATAGATAGATAGATAGATAGATAGATAGATAGATAGATAGATAGATGGATAGATAGATAGATAGATAGATGATAGATAGATAGATAGATAGATAGATAGATAGATAGATAGATAGATAGATAGATAGATAGATAGATAGATAGATAGATAGATAGATAGATCTGAGCTCTCCCTGTTCTACAACTCTCCAGCTGGTCGTGTAAATAGTTGAGGATGAATCAGCACACCACTCCAATTTACACTCACATAACCCTATAATGTTAAACTCTCTGCTTATATAAGTGAAAGCCTCATTGACCTTGTACAAGAAAAGTAGCCTACAGCATTATCTCCAATGAGATGCAAGATGTGAAATTGGATGTGCAAATTGCTAAGTGCAAATTGGATGTAGGGTTACTATAGAGCAGGAGTTCCCGGACGTTTTCAACTTTCGACCAAAAAGAGAAATTCAGTATGTCCTCAGGACCCAAGCTGATAAAAATACATCATGACTTGCACAGACGTCAAAATTTAGAAATTACTGATAAAGAACACAACAAACCATAAGTTTAAAATGTCCAGAAAATGCAGATGGCAGCAATAACAACTCCTGAATGTAATGTTTAGGCTTCCATGAAATATATGCAGATAATTTTGTAACACTTTTTATTTGGTAAATTAACTGTCCCCTCGGTGAATGATAATAAGGCTTTCTATTTTTTTTTTTTCTTTTTGTCTGTGGCTGGATCCTGAGATTTTTACAGAATGGTAACGCTTGCATTTTCAGCGGCAGGGAATTCTACTCTGGCTCCTATCAGAATTACTTCTAAAAGGCACTCATAGGCAAATGACCTGTTCGAAGAGGGCATAAAGTATAAGGACATGCTACAAGTGTAGATCTAGTTTTCTGTGGGCGTGTAAACATTGTAATTTTCATCTGATTGAGTTTACGGCTGACCTTGACCTTCGAAGCACATACTTGACGTTGGTTTGCCATTCTAAAGGAAACTTCTCTCTGTTTTTTTCTGGTTCATTAACTAAATTACCTTCACTTAAATATTAATTATAACAGTACAGTCGTATTAATACAATGTCTTTTTTTTATTTTATAATGAAAGAAAGAAAACGTCTGTCCTCCGATTGAAGTGTAAATGTTTAAGTAATGTTTTCATTCCAAGAAATGCTCTTTGAAAGACACTTGCGAACGGTGGAGGACAGACCTGAGTCCTTCCACAGTGTGGCAAAACATTCATATTTAAAGCACACCAACTATTAATAGAGGTATTATTTTGTAGGGCTTATTTTGCATGATTTGCATAGCATTATTCAACAGGATTCATGTATTTTGTTAATCAAAATAATTACACACCCAGTACAGAGCAACAGTCTGTTCTTAAGTGGGATTTTTTTTTTTTTTTTTTTTTGTGAACAGAAAATGATTGTGTCCACACAATAATTAGTCACAGTAATGAGAGTGACTGGGTGGCTATTAAATGGATGTATATGCCTGCCCTTTTATATAAAAACTATATGAGCAGCACTTTGATTGGGGTTTACCCAACCCATCCCTGACTGGAGGCTAATGGAAAATCATGAGGCAGCAAGGCTGCTCCGGACACTCATAATGTACACATTCATTCTGTGTGTTTCATTGAAACCAATCATCCTGTACAGCCTGAACTCACTCACCTCCTCATAAATGTGCCACATTACACAGTTACAAATAACATTAATCTGCCTTCAAATATAAGAATATAGTACACGTTTTACACGGGTGGATTGTCAGCACTCAGTACATCAAGGCTCACTAAAACATCACAAACAATTGTTTGATTTGGAAAAGGTCAAAGGTCTTGATTCCACCGCATGATGTTAGTTATTTTAAGCAATGAATTTTGTATTTTAAGTTAATGCTATACGAAAAAAATAATGTTGTTAAAGACTGATTTACCTCCCAGACTCTGTGACCTGAATCACTAGAATCAGTTTATCAAGATTCTCTCAAAAGATTCTCTCACTGAATCGTTCACTGCTTGATCTGCGATCCAACTCACTGAATGTTCGTCATTCGGCTTCTAGAAGGGCTGTTGCTTTGACAAACACGCCAGATTCGGATTCTTGACTGCTTCTTTGCTGCATATCAGAGATGAATGCTGGTCTTTGATGATTTTAAGTCCTTTTAACTGATCAACAGTTTGGCACTGCACTTGGCCTTGCTGAGCCTCATTCCCACAGTTTAAGCATCTGACTATCACTCAGGGCTCATGTTGGCTGTGTAGGGCTGAGTAGTAAAGTCTGTTAAAACAAGAAGGAACTTGCATTTTTTTTTTTTGTTCACCTGGCTTAGGAAGTGTAACCATGTTATGTCTGATATTTGATTAGGTGATAAGAGGCACCTGTTGGTGGTCCATGGCCTAAATGCTGGGCTCTGTTGTCCTCTGGGGGGGGGGGGCTGGTACATCACAGATGGAGCAGAGTTTACTGCAGTACTCTGACTGGGGATTGTGATTGTTGGTGCTCCATTGTGGGTATGTGATTTGGAGTGTGGTGTTGGTGCATTGTTGTCCAGCAAAACGGTATATCAGCCCAGTGTCAGGGGCCTCCTAGCCCTTGAGTGTTGATGACACACTTGTGCAACCACCTGTCCTATATTCTTACATTTGAAGATTTATGTGTTATGCAACTGTGTAATGTGTTGATAGATAAATTATATGATCACATATACACCTCCCTTAACTGTGTTTGAATCAAAACGTTAGCCGTTAGCTGGAGGGATTCACAGGTTCATGTTTCATGATTCAGTGTGTGATTCAAATGAATTATATTTAATCAGGGCACATTGCGCTCTGCCTCACTCACTCCCAAGGAGAAGCTCAGCTGAACTGAGAGATGAACGAATCGTTTCAGTGACTCAGTTCACCCAAAAGATGTATTCTTTTTTTTTTTTTTTTAATTTGTGTATGATACAATACAATAGAGGGACGTAAGTTAGCCATTATTGACTGCAGTAAGGAGTTAGTGGCCCTCAAGCGGGAGTCAAGGAAACTTGCTAATTGATTCATATGAATTTACACTATTTTGTTTGCTAACTTTGAATGTTTTCTTGTGTTATACTGTACATCCATAAAATGCCACCATTGCTCTCTTGGCCTGTTGAATTTTGCCCTTGAGCTGCAGGCATTTGAAATACATATGTAATCACAGCTCTCTGTTCCTCTGACGAGCCCTACTGGTTAGGGTTAGGTGCAAGAAAGTGATATACCACACGCTGAGTGAAGCAGCACTTTACTGGAGCTGGAGCCTCAAACTGATAGAGAAATGTCAACTTCACAAGTTTCTAGAGAGGAAAATTTCTCAAACTGATGAAGAGATTCTGTGTCATCCTCGATTTACAGGCTGGATCATGTCACTGAACAAATCCTGTGTCCCACCCCACCCCTCCAACACGCGCACGCACGCATGCGCACGCACACACACACACACACACACACACACGAGCACACATACACTTGCCCTTTTTTTGATCGAATTTGTTTTTCTAAATTTTGCCGTGGGTGGATTTAGGCTCAGACCTTGGGTGGAACTCCCACATACTGTCCTGGAATCACATGCACTGCACACAAGCTTGAAAAACACCAACAGAGCTGAAAATGGCTTCCACACTCACAGAGAAGTGGACTATTATCATGACAACAGATTTGTATGACTGTCATGTGATGAAGAGGCTAGTGCACTATTGAGAGAAAGAAGCTAGTTTTCATTCAGTGGGGTTATAACGAGCCTTTCATCCTCTTGTCTTGCTCTGTTACCACTGGAAACCATACAATCTTTGACATGAGTCACAAAGCACAACAGAACCAATAATGCAGAGTAAATAAGCATAATTCTAGATCCAGATATTTTGAAAAATGTGTCCCTTATTTATTACCAGTCCCTCCTGTATCTTGTAAAATTTTGAAAAAGTAAAAAAAAAAAAAAATCATTAGGGTAATTCAATTAGTCATAGCCACTGCACATAAGGCTGTCACACAGTCACATTTTCACTTATCAATGACTAAAGTAAATCACAGAAACCACATGATGGCAATATGTATTGCAATTTTGATCACAATGAAAATAATAATGTCAATACAAAATAATTGTCTGTAATTTGATTTATGTGTGTTTTGTCTCTTTTTTGTTGGTGGGAACCAGATAGCAATCAAATGTGTGTGAACGGGTGAATGAGGCAACATGGTACAGCAAAGGTAGAAATGTGCAATAGAGACACAGACCATTTGAAGTCATTGGCACTGGATTATTCAGGATACAATCATTTTATTATTACAATGATTATAATCGCTCTTTTAATATCAAATCAATATTGGTATATTTTGAAACACCATAATAAATATATTGCCTCCATTTTCTATTGTTTGAGCACTATCCCATCTATCTATCTATCATCTATCTATCTATCTATATATCAATCTATATCTATCTATCTATCTATCTATCATCTATCTATCTATCTATCTATCTATCATCTATCTATCTATCTATCTATCATCTATCTATCTATCTATCTATCATCCATCTATCTATCTATCATCTATCTATCCATCTATCTATCTATCATCTATCTATCTATCTATCTATCTATCATCTATCTATCTATCTATCATCTATCTATCTATCTATCTATCATCCATCTATCTATCTATCTATCTATCTATCTATCTATCTATCATCTATCTATCTATCTATCTATCTATCTATCTATCATCCATCTATCTATCTATCATCTATCTATCTATCTATCTATCTATATGTCAATCTATATCTATCTATCTATATCTATCTATCTATCTATCTATATGTCAATCTATATCTATCTATCTATATCTATCTATCTATCTATCTATATGTCAATCTATATCTATCTATCTATATCTATCTATCATCTATCTATCTATCTATCTATATGTCAATCTATATCTATCTATCTATATCTATCTATCTATCTATCTATATGTCAATCTATATCTATCTATCTATATCTATCTATCTATCTATCTATATGTCAATCTATATCTATCTATCTATATCTATCTATCATCTATCTATCTATCTATCTATATGTCAATCTATATCTATCTATCTATATCTATCTATCTATCTATCTATCATCTATCTATCTATCTATCTATCATCTATCTATCTATATGTCAATCTATATCTATCTATCTATCTATCTATCTATCATCTATCTATCTATCTATCTATCATCTATCTATCTATCTATCTATATATCAATCTATATCTATCTATCTATCTATCTATCTATCATCTATCTATCTATATGTCAATCTATATCTATCTATCTATATCTATCTATATATTTATCTATGTAGGCAGGTAAAAGTTAGGAGCGTCTCCATCTCAACACAGCTTTTCTTTCTCATTTCACTTCATCTTGCAGTGCGGCCACAGTCTCTTCCCTGGTATCAATTCCTCTCTGTCTTCACCATCTTCCATCTTTCCATCAAGTTAAGTCGAGCTCATCATCCCCAGGATTAATCGGTGATGTCATCGTCATACAGAAGTGCTTCTGTCAGCCACACATACTGTATGGGTCTATGTATGGCTGTGGCATCACTTCCTAATCCTGAGCAGTTTTATTTCAGGCCTCTGCAGAAAGCTCAGCCTCAGTGAATGCTGAGAAAATGTAGCTTGTTCAGATGCTAGTCCTGGCAGGGCTCAATCAACAAAAGAGCAACTCAAAAGCTGCATGAAACAGCCCATATGGAAAAGACATTGTAGGATTGTACAAAATAACTGTATCACATGTATGAAACTTGTAAGTAATTTGCATGACAGTTAAAGCAAATACAAGATCCATACAAAAGTTTGTTATATGAAAGATATACAATTTGCATACTTACAAGTACTATATATGACAGTTATTCCACATAAGATATTCTTAGTAGATATCTGCTCTATCCTACATGTATTATTTGGAATTACAAGTTTTGCAAGAAACACATAAAAAAACAACAACATAGGAGGTCCTATGTAAAATGGCCCATAGATATGATCTCTGTCAGATTCTTGATCGTTTCAAAGGCCTGTGTGTATGGTGTTAAGGTGCTTACATAGTCAAAACCTGGTGTGTGTGTGTGTGTGTGTATTTATATGAACATATATACGCACACGCACACACATATATATGCGTATATATATGTGTGTGTGTATATATATATGTATGTATATATATACAGTGTATATATATACAATGTGTGTATATATATATATATATATATATATATATATATATATATATATATATATATATATATATACTAACCAAATTTGATCATCGGGTGCGGTAAAAAAAAATTCGATAATTTAAAAAAACAAAACAACGCTCTACTCAATAGCGCCACCTACATACACAAAAAACCACGACATGGCTTGTAGGAATGTCCTACAGACATGGGACCAACACCGTTATATTTGTCTCATCAAGACGGACAAATCATACACAGACACCCCTGACCTAACTAACAGGATGTCCACAATTTGGACATGAATGTCCAATTTTGGACAAACGCTATTTCTTCCTAGGTTGTTCATTGTATCGCTTCCAAAACTTAATACATGACTCTCCAAACTCTGCTGATTAAAAGTTTATATGTATATATGTTTATATATATAATATATATATGTTTATATATATGAACATATATATGTTTATATATATATGAACATATATATAAACATATATATATGTTTACACATATATATATATATATATATATATATATATATATATATATATATATATATATATATATATATATATGTTTATATAGCACAAACAGTTTGGGTTTTACAAGACCTCAAAGTGGGGGAGACACTTTTCACCTTACAATGGAAACCAGTGGGCCACCTGTCTGCTCTCATGGTACATACTCTCAAACACTCGCTTCTCACATGTAAACTAAAACTCCCACAGCCTCAAAATACACACCACTGTATTCCTGACAGAAATCCCTACTAAAATATGGTATTATGTTCCACTTTTGCCCAACATATGCAGAGCTATTTGACTTTGAATCACTACAAATGTCAGCATCCTCCTCTCTCTCCACTCTGACACAGACAGCAGAGAGCAGTGGGGGAGGGGTTCTTAAAGGGCCAGCTCTCAGCTCTGCTCTCTCTCTCTAGCACAGATCAAAGACAGAGCAGTGGGGGAGGGGTTCTTAAAGGGCCAGCTCTCAGCTCTGCTCTCTCTCTCTAGCACAGATCAAAGACAGAGCAGTGGGGGAGGGGTTCTTAAAGGGCCAGCTCTCAGCTCTGCTCTCTCTCTAGCACAGATCAGAGACAGAGCAGTGGGGGAAGGGTTCTTAAAGGGCCAGCTCTCAGCTCTGCTCTCTCTCTAGCACAGATCAAAGACAGAGCAGTGGGGGAGGGGTTCTTAAAGGGCCAGCTCTCAGCTCTGCTCTCTCTCTAGCACAGATCAAAGACAGAGCAGTGGGGGAGGGGTTCTTAAAGGGCCAGCTCTCAGCTCTGCTCTCTCTCTAGCACAGATCAGAGACAGAGCAGTGGGGGAGGGGTTCTTAAAGGGCCAGCTCTCAGCTCTGCTCTCTCTCTCTGATCAGACTCAGGCTTCTATCTCCTAAACTACAAGGCCCAGGGATTTGACAATTACACCTTTGGATTGGGGCGGCGTTTGGCACCTGGTCGCAGGCCGTGCAGAGGCTCAGGCCCTAACAACGCTGCTTGCAGCTTTAATTTGGCTTCAACTTTGAAACAATGTGTTTAAAGTGATAAATTATTCACGTACAAACAACTGTATCGCTAACACCCTTTACTTAGTATGCTAACTGTAAACTGTTGTGGCTAACCTAGCTTAAAATGGAGGGTTTTTCAAGTAAAACTCACGAGACCAATAAGTCAAAATTATAATGAATTTAAGAGAGAAAAAAAAACATTTACGTCTTACTTTGGAAATCAAGTAGATTTAGGCTATGATTGTAGTAGTCAGTGAGTAGAAAACAATCTTATTACCCTGTATTTTTTAAATAAGGTAATTATACTTGTTAATCATCCATTCAATACATGGTAAAAATAGCTTGCACTTTATCCTTAAAAAATGTCCCTTATATGTCTCCGTAATTATTAGGGCCTGAGCCTGAAGGTACTTCAGGCGAAGACCCTATTATGTTTGCAGAGCAACACATTAGCAGCACTAAAAACACCCAATAAACAGTGTCCCAGCCCCCCCCCCCCCCCCCCCCCAACACCCATGAGGCAGCTCGGCCAGACAGCCCGGAGCCGGTTTTCACATACACACCCATTCAAAACCTGGTACTACACTGTTCTTGCTGTCAATGAGCGCGCGCGATATGTGCATAACGCGCATAATCTAATTTCACCCCTGAACATGCATGAAATTCGCCACACTTGTCCGCAAAACCTTTTAGTCAATTTTTTTGTGGGAATTATTGTTCATAGGCTAATAAGAATCCTGTACCAATGGTATGAATAATTTTATACGGTTTTTGTATTTCTTTTCCGTATGGGAGGAAACAAGTGCTACCACTATTCTACTAAGAAATGTAACGCTGCTACTTGTATTGCTGCTAACGTCTGACACTCAACTGCAACAAGTCAAAAGAAAAACATTACATGATATTTATGAGCATCTGTATGCTCAGCGTGAGGTAAGGAGCTTTCCAGACATATGCATAAATACATTTTTTCATCAGTGCAAAAGAAAACAAGGTTCACCTTACTAACCTTTGCCATGAAGAAAGAACATTCATTAAAATTTTCCAGATACAACACTTGTACAAAATCATCTTTCAAGTGAGCCAAACAGAAGACAAAAACTGTGTGATTGCAAAACCTAAAGGTTTTATTGTTCCTTTCCTAATCATATGGGGAGTCTTACACTTCAAGGTGCAGCCAGAGCCTTGAGCTTTTAAAGATGGCCTGCAGCATTTCTGATAGAAGAGTGAATCACCAAAGTGATAGAGATAATACAAAAGATAGCATGAAATACACTTAGTGACACACGGACATGAAGTAGCTCAGCTGAGATAGCCTGAATGCGAGGTTAGCCAAACAAACAGATTGCACATGAATGACAATGAGGCAGAAAATTGGTGAGAGCGGCAACAGAAAACAGCAGAAGCAATATTGCATGAGGCTTTAAAATATGCAGGTAGGTTGTGAAGTAGGCTGTAAGCGCACAGGCCAGGACGCTGTGCTGCTGCCACCTTGCAGGCACACAAACATCATCCATACACTCTTTCCATCTTCCTTTGTTCCCCTTTGTTTCATTCACTCACAAAACCAGAGAAATAAAGGAGAACAGTGCATGGGCTGAATGAAAGAGTAGCCATTAGAGGTTAAGGGATGAATTTCCCAGCATCTTTTGCCTCTGCCTCAGGCCATCTGCCTCTCTGGCACTCGCCTTCCTCTCCTGATGTTAAACTCTAAATTGGCAGTCAGCTAAGCAGCCACTTAGAGAGAGTTCAGGTGAGTAAAATCAAATAGTTATTTACTGTGTTATACTCTTTGGGTCAGTGAATATGGCTAGAGAAAAGAATTACTTGAAATGGTAGTGTTTGCCTTCCAACAAACAAGGATGAGGAGTGAAGTGAGGTGAGATGAAACTGACAGCAGACGGTGATTGATGAAAACCAAGACATACATTAGAGAGCAAAATGGGAGATGCAGAGGGAAGAATGAAGTTGAAGTGTAAAAAAGAGAGGACTGAGGAATACAAAAGGAGAATGGAGTGAGCAGAGCAGCAGAGAAGAAAAACCCAGGGTGAAATTTTGAGATTCAGAGGGAAAAAATGAGGGAAAAAACAGGAAACAAGGGTAATTGTGAAACTAAGTACAAGGAAAAAGCACCATCATTTAATAACAAAAAGTATAACTATGCAAAGAAGAGCTTGTCTCTGAAGTCGCCTGTGGTCACGTCCGAGCACTTAAGCCCAGACAGAAAATGAATACTGACAGAGAAAGAGGAACAAGGGAAGATGGGTTAAAAAAAATATATACAAAGCACAAATGTCAGGCTAGTATTAAGTCAGAGTGTTAAGCCAATGCTCTCACCAAATGCAGCATAGACAAGCACTCTCCAGAAAAACTAATAACTAGGAAACAGGGTCCACGTTAGCCCATTTTAATTTGATTTCTCTGTGTTGATTTTCCATCCATCCATCCATTTTCTATACCTCCTCTATCCATTAAGGGTTGCGGGGGGGGGGGGGAGGGGCTGGATCCTATCCCAGCTGACATTGGGAAGATCAAACCAGCGACCCTTCCGTTGCTACGCCGCCACTCTACCACTGAGCCGTGCTGCGCCATGTTGATTTTTGTTATGCTAAACAATAAAGTAAGGCTAAGACGTGACGACACTTGTGGGGTGGTGTTTAGTTTCATTAGTGATGTGTAGCAACAAAAGGCAGATTTACAACTGGACTACCACCCAAGGATTGGGCACCGTTCCCACATTCTCATGGTTACCCTTCATTCAGCCTGGCATCCCAAAATGCCACGCTCTCTCTCAGTGCCACTTGCTTAAATAAATGCAACCTCACACACAAAATAATTATGCAAAATCTCATATTTCTCACAAGGCCAACATCAAAAACAAAACACAAAAGTGATAATCCTCAGTGTGTATAGTAGTAAATATCATGCTGAAATGTATGCTATTCACTGAAAACTGATGATTTAACACCAAATGAGGGCTGTGTTGTTTCTGTGCCCATGTGTGCATGCATGCGTGTGTGTGTGTGTGTGTGTGTGTGTGTGTGTGTGTGTGTGTGTGTGTGTGCGTGTGTATGTGTGCGCGCGTGTGTGTGTGTGTGTGTGTGTGTGTGTGTGTGTGTGTGTGTGCGCGTGCATGTGTGCCTGTTGGCCTGGCAGCAGCTACTCAGAAAGGAGGACTGAGAGCCTGTTACAGCAGCCCCAGTGTGTGGCCTCCCTTGGCACACAAACACAAATTAGCTGAGGGACGACTGCTGCGGCAGAAAGCTTCTCTGCAGACAAAACCTCTTAATATTCTTTCCAAGTCCATTAAGGTCTCAAGAGATTGGCCAGGATTGATTGTTTGTGCTTGATATTACCAGGGCCGTCAAGGCCAGATCCTCGTCAAAAATTAGAGATGGCATTTGGTAAAGCCTAAGGAATTGGAAAGCTAAATACAAACCTGTGCGTTATCATTGAGACAATTAGGGCTGATGGAGAAAGTCTTCATCTAATTAGCAAGTTACTTGTTGCCATTTTCTTTTTTTTTCTTTTCTTTTTTTTTTTTACCTTTAGGCTTCATTGACAATTTCACTGGTTTTCCAACTCAGCAGCTTCCAATTTCTTTTATATGTCACCATGTTTCTGGCAAGATAGAGTTTTCAAGTCAATTATTCAATTAAGGCACTGACCTCTCCACACCCTCAACACATGCACATATACACACACACACACATATACACACACCAAACACATGCACGCAGTTGAAGAATAAAGGATTCCTTCTTGTGCAGCCCTGATGCAGACACCCAGGTGCAGAACACAAAGCTGTGACATCAAACGATGCTTTATATTTTCCTTTTCAGAATCTCAAGTTTTGAGGAAGTGTGCAAATCAACATGAAAACTCTTGAAACTTGCATATAACAGCCATCATGTTATCCCACAACAATATTTGATTAAACAATTCAGCTTCTGAAATAATATTAGAAAGAAACCAAAAGAAGCCCTCTGTGACAATCAGTCAACAAGCTAAGTAAAGACTCAGTCAGACTACTATCTCTACTGTAACTTCTCAACATCAGGTTGCAATAAAAGTACCCTTGGGGTTCTGCTTTTCTGGTGTGGTGCTAAATTGGCTCAGATCTTACTTAAAAGATTGTGACTTCTTTGTCTCGCTTGGGAACTATGAATCTGAGTGAACAAAGATGACATGTAGGTCCCGCAAGGCTCTATTCTTGGGCCACTTTTGTTCAACATTTATATGCTCCCACTGGCCCAGGTCATAGAGCACTATAACATCTCTTACCACTCATATGCTGATGACACACAACTTTATATTACAGTGTCACCATGCGATTACAGTCCACTGCATTCACTGAGTGACTGTATCCTACAGGTCAGTCAGTGGATGGGCCAGAATTTTCTCAAGCTCAATGCAGAAAAGACAGAAGTCATTGTGTTTGGTCCCAAAAACGCAAGGCTTGGGGTCAGCAGCCAACTTGACTCAATGACCACCGACCAAGCCAGAAACCTTGGTGTTGTTATGGACTCAGACCTGAATTTTAAGAGCCACATAAAAACTATCACTAAATCAGCCTATTATCATCTCAAAAACATTGCACGAATTAAAGGATTTCTCTCTAAACAAGACATGTAAAAACTCGTCCCTGCATTTATTCTTAGTAGGCTAGATTATTGTAATGGTGTCTTTACTGGTCTCTGTAAAAAATCAATCAAGCACCTGCAGCTCATCCAAAATGCTGCTGCCAGAGTCCTGACCAGCAGTAAGAACCATGGACCACATTACACCTGTCCTTAAATCACTGCACTGGCTCCCTGTGTGTCAAAGGACTGAGTTCAAAATCGTGTTACTGGTCTATAAGTCACTGAACGGGCTTGGGCCTAAATACATGTCAGAGCTGCTGGCAGGGTATGAAGCATCCAGACCCCTCAGGTCATCAGGGACGGGTCTACTCAGCGTCCCCGGGGTCAGAACCAAGCAGGGTGAAGCTGCTTTCAGCTTCTGTGGTCCACACCTGTGGAACAAACTCCCTGAAACTCTGAGGGGGGCACAAAGTGTCAGCTCATTTAAATCAGGGCTGAAAACACTGCCGTTTACTGCAGCCTTCTTATCGTGTATTGATTTGGGATTGATCTGGGTGATTTGGTATTGATGGATTGATTTAATATTGATTTGTCTGCTGTCGAATTGATCTTAAACTGTTTAATTGATTTCAAATGATTTTTGAATGTTTTAATTTATGTTTGCGATTTTAAACTGATTCTAACTTTCAATTTCTCTTTCCCTCTGTGAAGCACTATGAATTGCCCTGTGCATGAATGGTGCTGTACAAATAAGTTTGCCTTGCCTCATTCTCCATAGATGAAACGTTATATGTCCAAACGGTTACTCTGCTTGTGAGCACCAACTCTGGTGTGTTGCAACGTGAACTGAAATGAATCTGCTCATCCAACACGAATAGTTTGCTTCTCTAAATATCAGCGTGCTTAATTACAATGTGTCACTTCATGGGTTGGTGTAAACTTCAGCATTCCGCTTGAGATGCGAAATCAGGGCAGTTTAGGGTCACACTAGCATTAGCGACACCGCTAACAGGCAGCTGACACATATGAAATGGGCACATCAAAGTAAAGCAGCATGTCTTGTAATAGGATGTGGCCAAGTTCGGTCTGTATAAAAGACACATTAATAATAGAATGTGCTGTATGTATGTGTGTGTGCTCATGCACAAAACTGAATGTGACAAACTGACCTTTGCTTGCACAGCAAAAGATTGCTGTCTTAACTCATTTTTGGAGCCGTGCTGTGCCGTCAACACTCCATATGCCTTCATGGTATTTTATATAATGAGCAAATTGTTTTTCTATCATGTTGGGGTTATTTCCAGGACAGTCCTCTTGAAGAATATTCTAGATTCGTCTGCCAGCACCGTGAAATAAGAAACAAAATGCTAGATTAAAAAAATTAAAATCAGTTAGAATGAATAGATATGATTTGCGTGTGTACTAATGGAATCTAATGATAGGAATTTAAAATCTCATGATATATTACAACTTGAGAATGTCTGTCCATGTCAAAAGGACAGACATGTCCTCAAACGGTGCTCCTAATCAGCAAGTAAACAGCAGATCAAAGGACACGCTCCTCTTAGACATTAATCAGTCCAGTCTGGCCAGTTTGTTGCATTAAATCCCTTCTGACTTGCTCTGGTTATGAATACCAGCCCAGAGGCTGAGCTATTAATAAGTGGACACACACTCACACGCACACACTTCCTACAGGGACGATATGGACCAGAACAAGGCAGTCACTGCTCTCTATGCATAAACAGCTTAGCGTAATGTTGAATAAGTGGTGAGGGTATAAAGTTCCATCATCAATGTACGAACACACACACATACACACACACACACACATAGACACACACATTCACACACTCAGACACGAATGCACACTATTCATGGGGGATTCCATGTGATGTATGGCCCGGGGCAACTACAGTCCAGAGTCTGTGGCGGTGAAGGAACCTCATTGTTCCCGGGACAGAGGCTGTGCTGGTTTCTGGGACACTGAAACACCCTAGCAAGCTTGTAGCAGGGTCACATCACATGACAGATGGAGCCACAGCTTTTTAAAGATTAGACATGAAAGAGGAAATAAGGGCAAATTAAAGGCTGAGATGTCACATCCAGTCACGAGTCAGTCACTATGTTTTTCACGGTCTAGGCTCAAGTGCATAAAGCTGTATTCAACAGCAACATTAATGAAGTTTTTTTTTGTGGAAATGTACAAAAAGCATTTCTCTTATCATTTCTCAAGTCAGTGGTGCATCTTATGTATTATATAGGTCTTGTGTTATTCTCCATTAAAGTTCTGTCTGTTCTTAGTTATCCACGATAGAGAAATCACCATTGCTAAGATAAAGTTCTCCTCTTTTATATCTGAGCTTCCATGAGAGCCATCCTATACATGTTACAGTAAATGTCATCGTCCTCCTAAAAACACTCTCCTTCATGTTGTGCATGGAAAACATCACCCTCCTCGCTGTGGTGCTGGAGCTCTGGCTTCTGGATGTCACAATTGAAGCAGCAATAGAGCTCATACTTGGAAAAAAAAAAGTTTCTTGGCAAAGCTGTTGTGGCAGGAAATAGAAAATAAATCTGGGTGCATATATCCATTATCAGCGCACGTTATCGTCAGAAGGGAGTCTGTGGAGAGAGAGGCTGGGTCTCTATGTGTGGCGTAAGATAGGGGAAACCAATTTTCACTTCCTCCTTCTTCCGTCCCCAACACACTACTTGATTCAGCCCTAGCTAAATCTGAAAAACCAGGAATAAATCATTTCATCTAAATAAGCTAGCCAAATGTTTTACACCTCTGCATATTACTCAGTGGTGATAAAGTGCTGGTTCACCATTCCGTGCAAAGAATCTATTTTTTGCCTTTTTTTTTTCATTTTGTCCGTTCCATGGCTCTAACAAAGTAAGCTTCAGTGTCTGCAGAGATAGAAAGTGCAAAAATAAGGAGGTGAGAGTATTTTAAAACCCTGCCATTTCTTATACCCTCGACGATAAAACAACAGACAAGCCATATTTTATGTTTGCGTTAAATATTCCCATGTGCGGCACCTCTATGACAGCTTATTCTCGGGCAGATTTATCACAACCCTTATCTGCTCAACTCACTAGACAAAAGCAAGGCACACAGCTTACACATAGCGCGCTGATGCCTGAGGCACAAGACAAAGCACACCATCAATACAAATCTGCAGTCTATACATTGAACCGGTGTGGGTTGACACACATCCTTCAAGTAGCCATATATCACAACTTCTTATCTAATTAGCTCCCTGAAGAGCGTTATATGTCTACTAAATCACACATATCTCCTAATGTACTCTCCGCCAAGGAAAATCATGTCCTATTCATGCTAAGTGTTGTTGGTCTTTGTTGTTATGATGAAGGGAATCTATTAATGATGTGGTACAGATTTAAGGAAATACATAATTAGTCTAAATTAAAACCGGTTAATCAACATGCTTTATTCATTTCACCAAGGGAAAGAATTTATACTTAATTGTGTGATCTTCAACAATTCAATCAGAAGGATCAAACTCCTCCCAGCGCTGATACAAAGACAGCTAAAAGCTCTCATCTGGAACTACAAATACTCACTGGGATGACTTTCTTCACCTTTAATATTTGACCAGTAGCTTCTCTGCATAATTAGCTTTATTATGACATCAAAGATTTGTCAAGGGAAACTCTAAGGTAATATCAAAGCAGATGAAGAAAATAGATTTTGTTTTTCGCCGTAGATGTTAATTCTTTTGGAGGGAAGCTCTCCATGGTTATGAAGACGATATCAGTTCTGCATGTTTCCTTTTCTGTTTATGAGGATGTGGAATGTTCCCTTTTCTTTTACATGATGTTCATTTCCATGTGCTTAAATGTAAATCCTTCAAAATCCCCATGAAATCATATTTACGCTTGTATTCAACGTAACATGCTTGTTGTAGGTATGCCTTTGGAAGTTACTGTATCTAAATATCGTATTTAGCTCCCCTCCCTCACACCTGGAGGCGGCTCGATTACAGCAGCATTCTTACCCACTATGTGACCCCTCTGGAACAAGGGGGGGTTAAGTGCCTTCCTCAAGGGCAACACAGAGGTGGTTTTCACTCCCCGGTCTAATTTATCCCTCCTGTCCATGGATCAACCTCAAACTCCTCTGGTCAAAAACTCACGTCTGCAACCTTTAGGCTGACTTTTTTCTGAGTGTGCATGGGTTGCATGTATTAATATATCAGCTTTGAAAACAAAAAAAAGGGAATAGAAAAGAAGACATTTATGTTCCCTGCGGTGGGACTGCTGCACCCGCCTATACCCTCCACGTATTTTACATTAGATGGGCTTCCCCCTCTCTGTAATACCACTGTATACTGAGCTCTCAATGGCCCTGAAGGATTCTCGGCTGTTAGCTGTGACAATGAAAATAGTTTCTTTCTTTGTCTCTAGTCAAAATGCATTTGGGGATTCAATCAGATGAATACACTCACCTTTGTTATTTTTTCCACCCAAAGGAAAAATAAGAGTGACTAGATACTGATTAGAAAAGATTACACAAGAGGAAAATGTCAGTGGGACTAGAAGACTCTGTCACTAGAGGGAAATATGACTGTGTGTGTGTGCGTCAACAGTAGATTGAAAAAAAAAGAGCAAGGCTCAAACTCTTGGGCCTTCTTCAAGCGTCAGACTGATCCTGATTGTAATTCAGTGCAATGGCATCAGGCAGATGACTAATTTAGCGAAGCTGTTCAAAAAGCATCTGTCAGTTCATGGAAAGATATTCACATGCAGCATGTGTAAGAAGAATATTCACGAAAGTCAATATGTTTTCTAAAGACAAATTCAGCATTCAGCTTGCTTTGGCAGGAATATTTCACTACAAGCTCACTGAAAAGACGATTCTCAGGTTGTCTGAGGAGAATTGAAGCGAGGACAACTGGACTTGGTTGAAGGTGCTTGAAAACAGTTTGCCTCTCATCCAAGATGCCTCTAAAGTTCAGGTATTTAGTTTTGACGTGAGTCAAAAGCTCTCGTGACAAGTAGCCACAATGACCTTGATAACGACAGGATGGAGCCAGAACCCTGGACTCTTCCTCATGTCAGTCAAAACTCAAGAATCTCCTTGTTGGAGAGTAGAAGCATCTTCAAGTATCTACAACACCAAGTTCAGTTGTCCTTGATTCTGTTTTCCTTCTGTGTCTATAATCATCATGACTCACAGCATCCATAAAATAATAAGAGGAAGGAGAAGCATTATCAAAACACATGCCTAGTCTTGAGTTTGCCTGTAACTGTTTACTTTCATTATTGTTTCATCACCTTGCATTTTATTGGAATTATCTGTTCCGACAAATCCAATTGTTAGAAAACTAATTTTCACACATCTCCTTACAGTGGGTTTCCATCATTTGACGGCACTCTGCTACCAATCTCAATTAGAAATTCAACCCCTATTGACTTGAGTCATGAGTGCAAAGTGGAAACATGCACACACCACTTGACACACAAGCTGGTATTTATAGAAATGCTATCCCTACACACACCTTTATGACTAAGTAGTGTGTGTTACTGGATGGTGGGAAAGAGAAAGAAGAAAACCTCTTGCAGGGACGTTTTATTTAGAACCTTAATATTTCCAGCACATTAGAGATCTCTGCTGTGTCTCAGCAGAGATCAATAACATATATAAGTGCAAGCAGACGCTTTCTTCTTGTGCAAATAAATATGAGTAGCACACATATTGTGCAACAAATGGTGGAGTAACCTACTTCAACATGAGCAGCAGTGTGATACGCAGCCTCCTCACCTTCATGATAACTTGTACTTCAGAGGCCAACAGTGGACTTATTATTACAATATATTTTCTTGTCAGCTTCACCTGAACATTTTATAAACACAAAATATCCTCAACTCATAAAATATTTAGCATCCTTTTATTAAACTAACTAGCAATACATGAAGTAGTGACAAAGTTTCTCATATACGCTATATTCATGAAATAATAATGTCTTTATCATGAAGGATATCGGTTGGTATTTTCAGTGCACAACCTTTTACTAATTTTACTGGTGTTGTATCCATTTTTTTAAACTTACTTTTACTTACTTTATTCTTCCTCTTAAAGTGAATCATATTTGACTGTGTATGGGTCATCAATCAGCCGCCTTTATTCACTTACTATAATGGCTTAATGAAACGGGGCTGTTTGGAGGACGGTGCTGGTGGAAGACCAAGGACAACATCACTCTGCTTTCTGTCCAAACGAGGTTAAAAAGCCATGTGACATCATCCCTGCGTGGATAATTGTGGGAGTGGACATTAAGCTCTGTCAAGTGCACTCAATTTCATGATGACAAAGTTTTGCCACCGAGCAATGAGAGCGCAGGGGTTTATAACTCTGCTGCAAAGAGCGCGTATGCATGAGGTCATGAGAATAACTTTAAATCTTTTGGACGAAAATAATTTTGTCCTGTCTTTTCAGCTTTTTAAAGAAGGAAATAAATATTTTGACGGAAAACTGACAATATCGTTGTCTTTCGCCTTTTACTAAACACACAAGCATGGAGGCTCATCTGTGACAATGAGCTTCATTCATAAAACATTCTTTCAGATTAGCACGATTTTAGCCCTCAATTTAGTCTTACAGACAGCAAGACCAGCCTAATGGCTATTTGTAACTCCTGACATATGTTGTGTACCTCTCATAACATGAATGTCTTTGCAAGCCTGGGTGACTGCCAGTTACAAGAGGTGCACAACGGATGTCAGGAGCAAAGAGTTACAAACAGCCATCAGGCCTATTTGTTGTCTGTACGACTAAAGTGAAGGCTAAAAAAATGTCCTATAACAATCCATTTGTGCAGAAGACAGTTTCACAAATAGGATTTTTTTTTTTTTTTACGAGAGCAACTAAATAAACTAGACACAGTATATTCACTAAATTCAGTATCATATCTACATTCAAGAAAATTTAGAAATCTTGCCAAATATTTGGAGAAACTGGCACCACATTCTGTTGCAATACTTTTTCTTTTTTTCTTCTGAAAGGATAGGCAATATGATTGTACTCCAGGTCAGGAGTCAGGTTTCAAATTCCAGCCAGTAAGTGCACACAGCTTTTTGAAAGTGACCGTATAGATGAGGTCAAACTTTAAAGCCTATATATATTTATTTATCCTCTTTTTTCCTCCCCTCCTCTTCACTCAAATGCAGACTAAGCTGTGCTTCTGGCTTTCAAACAGAGTGGACAGATTAAGCTGAGTTAGGCCTACTTTCCATAGATGTGTTGGCGTGGCACTTTGAAATCCACCCCCTACCCCCTCTGCAAAACCAGCGAAGAGGTGACACATCTATACTTCTTAAACTGGAAGGCATCTGAAGATTAACTCATGAGAGTGTGAATAGAGCGTCAGAACAAAAGACAGATTGTTCTGACAGGATTTCTTTCCCTTTATATCATGCAGAAACACACAATACAAAGTGACTGGTATTATGATGACGATGATGATGATGATGATGATGATGATGATGATGAGGGTGGTGGATTAAGAAACTCTTGTTGGTTGACTTTGACTGTGTTAGATACTGATATAAGACACATGATGAATATCCTAACTTTATCAAGCCTCCCTGACTTGTTTTGTATCAAAATGACCTTCAAGGTTTTTTTTTCTTGTATACATGTCTTTCTATGTAGAAAAACATGCTTCTGCTGGTTGCTGGACATATAAACTGTTCTGTAGCACAGAAGAATGTGTGAGTAGCTCAATATGCTACAGACTGTCTGACATATAACGTGAAACAGAATTATATAAAACAAAACAGCCAATTTCACAGAGCTTGCCTTTCATTTTTATCTTCTTACACACTCAAACAAACGCCTCTTAATATGCAAAACTTATATTATTATTATTATTATTATTATTATTATTATAGCTGCAGCTGTGTGTCATGTCACATCTAAAGAATTTGGAGTTCACATCTGGTGAGGCAGCGATTCTTCTTTGTTGTTGTTTTCACCTCCATGTCTATCACCTCCATGTGTGGTGCAAACAATGTTGTTGTTGTTGTTGTTTGGGTTTTTTTTAATCCAAATGACAAATCAAGGGAACGTCTCCATTCATGGCTGAAGATGAGAGTTGAAATCTGGCTTGTGTGCATGCCATGAGAATCATGGCTTTATAAATCTGACACACACACAAAAAAAGAATCTGTCTTTGTGTGTGTGTTTTGTACATCTGGGTACTGATGTAATTAAGCACTCAGCTGTAACTGTTTCCACTGCTCCACCAATCAGAATTAAATGTTAATTGGATTAAGGGTGCAAGAGTAAAGACAAAACAAAAGCCTGCAGGAGGACGAGGAGTATTTAAGAATTGGGTTTCAAGATTTAGAAACAAATAGAAATCTCTGATTTTTCTTCTTCTTCTTCTTCTTCTTCTTCTTTGTTTTGTAGTTTATATCACCTTTAGATAGCAGTGGACCCCTTTACATATTATCACAATTAACAGAGGGAATGAATCGCGGGATGTAGCTACAGTCGCTACTGTACTGATTACACCCAGTGTGTGGAACTATGGAACTGCACAGACATATCAACACAATATCTGATTCTTTTTTATTTATTTTTTTTGATGTTAAATTACAATTTAGCCAGTCTATAATTTAGCTGGTGAAATGATTGCTTGTGTGTCGGTGACTTTCAAATACGGGACTTGGTCGATCTGAAAAATCTCACTCTGCTTCTTAAAGTGTACACCCTGGCTTCAGAATCAGGCAGAACACTTGTTTATGAGCAGATGCTGATTAGAACTGGTTCACAAACACTAGCTGACTGAAACGTGTCCAAGTTTCTACATAACGTCTTATCACAACATCACAGACGAGAACAAACTGACAGATTAAAAACGAGAAATGATGTCTTTGAAACATTTATTATGAAATTATAAAGGTAGAATAGCACTGTTCAAATAAGGCTTTAAAAAAAAACAGAATAGGAGCTGCAGTGCACTGAATAACTGGCAGAGTTTATTTCAGATTTATAATTAATGGATACCCAGCATGAAAAGGGGAGAAAGCAGGGCAAATAAACAAAACAAAGGTAAGTCCATTATTGTTTAACACAGCACAATAGGCAAGATTACCAGGAGTTCAATTTACATGAGACATCTTATATATACAATAAAGATTTACAATGATGAGGGTTACAGAGTCTTTGTGAGCTATGAGGCCCAGTGGCAGAGCAGTCAATGGCAGTCACATTTCAAGTCAAGTGTGGCTCTTTGCTTGAGGGGGGTTTGGCTGCCAATGCCATTATCACAACTATTAGCCTAGACACTGGCACAAGCTAGTGACAGAGCAGCGGCCTGTGTGTCACTTGAGACAACAACCCAATGACAAGTATGTGTCTCCCTCTGGGTTTGTCATGTCAGGACATACAGCACCGCTTTTGCCCATATTTGACACGCCCCCACATCTCTCTCTCTCTCTCTCTTTCTCTCTCTCTCTCTCTCTCTCTCTCTCTCTCACTCTCTGATAAAAGAGGAGAGAGGATAGTCACAGGACGACAGTGGAGCTACATGCTGAACACAAAGCACTCTCATCTGTCACAAATGATCAGAACACAAAGGTGAACACACCCTTGGTGATTTAACATTGCATGTAACGGCATTGACCCCAATAAAACATGGGTGAAAGGTGTGGGCTGAGGGGACAAGGGGAAGGGGCGGAAAGGGGAAGGAGCGGGTGAGGAGGCCAGGTGAGGAGTGGAGGGAGGGGGGTATGTTGGATGAGGAGGGGGCATTCAAACAATGATGGAGCATCATAACTTAGTCTTTTATATCATTTTGTAGACAAGCAAGCAGTCAAGAAACATTTTCTTTCACCCTCTACTCTTAGATTTAGGTACATTTGAGGAAATCAGATGAGCTTTTGATCCCATAAGCGTTTTAAGCTGCAGTTTTCTCATCATGCAGTGTTTTGAATGATACTTGAATGTCAAATTGTTTGATTCAGAAACAATGTGGGTTTTTTTTTGTTTTTTTTGGACTAGTGGAAACATGAAGATGACTTAAATAATGACAGCGCCACAAAAGCCACATCAACTTAGTCTTTACGTTCATGCAAAACATGAATATCCCAAAGAAATACGCCCTCGATGATGGATCATCGATTTGCTTTGAGAAACTGCAGAAATAGATGACGGTTGAGTGTGAGATGAATGGGTTTGCAGCCAAAAGTGACGAACACACAAACAAAAAAAGACAGGAGAAAAATGACATATGCACACACTCATCCTGTACACCCTTTGATATATGACATTTGCCATAATCAAAACTGTATATAGTATTTAGGATCTCATCTCACCGACTAAATGTATGATAAATGGAAACAGAAATACAAATAATCAAATAAACACAACAAATACTAAATGTAATTCCTGGTAATTTGCCATCATCTGTGTTTTGGCAATGTTGCCTCTTGCAGTTATAGAGAAGGAAAAGAAATATATTGATATTAAAACTCAGTAGCACTTCATTTTTCTCAACAGAGGAATGAAAAAAACAAACAAAAAAAACATATAAATGAACTCCACAGTTCAGCCAGTGTACCAACAGGGACCTTTGATTTATTTTGTTGTTTTGTGCAGAAAAAAAAAAAAATCCCTCTTGGAGCAATATTCTACTCTGGTAGCACTCACACCCACTACCTCAGTCCCGCCAGCAAACCATTTCATTTCCTTTTACCCAGGTAGACATCGAGGACATGACAATTTTTTAAGAAAGACAATGTTCTCTGCGGTTAAGAGTGCTGCACATCCTCCGCTGATAATTCAGCTCTAAAAAGGAAAAAAAAAACTTTTCTCACACGCACGTTTGGTGGATCTGCTACATTTTGAGATCATCACATTTACATCTAATTGTAATGTGCTTCATTATTGAACCTATTTTTGAAACAGACTCAGTGGAAGATAAAACAAAATACACTCACAACAATGGCTAATGAGTGTGTTTTCATTCATTTATTCAGCTTAAACCTTTAAATGTACGCATTATAATGTCATCTTCATGCTTATTTTTAAGAATTCAATCCAGTTCCATTTCTCAAAGTGCTATAGTCATCTAGAGTATATGAGAGGAGAAGGATATACGATCACAGTCACCAGCAATCACCAGCCTCTCTTCCTCGTCTTCTTTCATACTGCCAAACTCTGTATCAGCATAACCCAGAAGATATTGCAACAGACTTTCCCCTCAGGTGCAACATTGTCATAGTTCATTAATCTTCTCAAACTTCTCCTGCTGCCATCATCCCCCGTACGTACCACTAATCCCCTTATTAATGTGGCAAATGAACCTGCACAAGAAGGACGACTCCCCCAAGGTTCCATAATTACAATGGTCTGTACAAACTCCTGTTTGCATAGAGTGTCCATTCATTACATGTACTGTCAAGACAACTCCAGGAATACGACACTGAAGATGCTCTGTTCTCCCCCACAGGTCTCTCTTTCTCTCTCACCCTAAACTTCATCAGTCTATTTAACAGCCTCTCATTTTGTACAATATTGTGACATCAGTCCATTTTTACTGTAATAGTCAAAGCAGTAAGAGAAAATTACGCTGGATACAGACTCCTATCAGTCTTGGTGGACAAAAAAAAAATTTGAATTGAATCATCGACAAGAATTGAGGGGGCATTTTCACACCTGCCTAGTTTGGTCCAGTTGAATCTGGTGTGTTTTCTCCCTTTGGTGTTGTTTGTTTGGACAGTTGTGACACAAACAATCAAAATCAGCTGTGGGGCAAATAAACTGGACCAAGACCACCTGTTCCACTTAATTTGTCTTGATGCAAACAAACTCTGGAATGCTTTGTTTGTAGTCTGAAGGTAATCTTAGCTTGATCTGGTTCCGGGCAGCTTCTGCACTGTGTGTGCTTAACAGTTTTGGATATCAGACAGTACACGCAAACAGCTGGCATAATAATAATTTTAAAAAGTAGAGTGTATATATATATATGCAAAAAAAAGGGGGGGGGGGGTCTAGGAATATTAACATGCTAGTCCCTCACCCAAACACACTTGACCAACACAGTGAAGGTGTCATGTAATTTGCCGTGAGACATGTTGGTTCACTTTTCCCTGTCTGTAAACAAACCAAGGGGGAAACACTCCAAGTTTTAGTCTCACATGGACCAGAGCAATAGGTATGAAAATGCCCCGGTATTAATTGTCAGTTGTTACAGGAGGGCTGTAGCGTGCCTGCGCAAAAAGGAGCTGCTACACTGTGTCCCCAAAGCTAAGGCATGAGTTGTGCTGTGAAGCTGCACATCAGAGGAGTGGGAGATAACTGAACTGCAAGTCCACATTTTCTTTGAGTGCTTGCATCTTTTTCTGCCATGCAAAAAAAATAAAAAAATAAAAAAATAAATAACCCATGGCAATTAGATCTTTTTACACAGGAGGTGTGGAAACAACATGGCTGCACAACAGTGAGCCATAAATAAGGCCCATAATTGTGCATCCCAACATAAAATGTATTGTCATATTACCATAACAAAGCGAGGAGAGGAGAGGACGTGTCGCAGACTCAACAGACAATAAACAGCCTTATTTTCACATCCACCATAGAATTTATTCAACGCTGAAGAATAAAAAGTTGCAGAAAAGCTGCACAGTCATAGCTCCAATGATTTTATTTCAAAAAATGATCATGAGTTAGACTTTAAAAAGTACAATTTGAACAACTTCAAATGATGTGTCATACACCAGCGCCTGTACTATTTTTGCATTGATGACATGAACCTCGGGATGTGATGTACAGTACATGGTTGATGTGTAGCCACTGGGCATGAGCCACAGCTATGTCTCCCCTTTAGATTACACTTTATTTTCATTGTATATTACACGTACAGTAAGAACGGAATACTAAAAGGAAGAAATGGTGGAACGGCAAAGATTATACTTGGTTTCTTAGATGCTTGTGTTGCCTTGTGAAACTAGGACAGTGTTTTCATGCTTTTTTCCTCAGTGTTGTTTACACTAATGCAGGTCCCTGGAGGGTAAATAATAAGTGAAAAAAGAAGACAGGGAAGGCAAGGATTGCTCATATTGCTATCAGCAAAGTTTGGGGTCTCTGTAAAGCTGATTCCATCCTCTGTGTGTGACGACACTGCTCAGATTTCTCTTCCCCATCTTCTACAGTATGTTCTATAAGAGGAACGGCACCATTGGGATCTGCTCTTCTTCACCTCTCTCTGTCTACTTGTTAATCAATTTACTTTCAATTTCCTTATTTATTGATTGATGCTGCATAGAAGTGACTCCAGAGAACTGGAACAAAATAGATTTTCAATCCGAGAGAGAAAGTCAATTTTCAAAGCAATTTCCCCCCAACTTTTACTGATGTCTTGCTCTTAAACGTCCTTGTTCACTCAGTTGGTTATTTCATGTCAACATGCAAGCAACAGAGGGATGATTGATGAAGTTAGTTACTCATGAGGAAACAACGTAAAGACTTACTTTAATCATTCTATCTCATGCCTTGGTAATGCTTCATGTCACAATCCAACGTGTCTTCAATACGGCCAATGAAATCACATCATTCAACTAAATGGGGTTAAGTTTAATGTGTGTATTTGCCAATATTTTTCATATCCATGTGATTTTTTTTTCTTTTCTCTGCAAGGACCATGACGATATTAACATTTGGATTAAACTGCTTAAAAAAAATCCCTCATTTTTATTGTTTATTCACTTTTTTTCGAAAATAACTGCTAATCTCCGGTTTTTCCTCATTACGAAGGCAGAACTCAAGCTCATGAAATGGAGATGGAAGTCACACGTCAATATAAATGGTTGAACTGTACAAACAAGATCAAAATATGGCAGTGAAAACATAGCCTTTACCCAGCATGACATGTCAGTGCAGTCTAACCGTTTTACCACAATCAATAACTGCCATTTAACCTCAAATCTGAATAGGAATCGTTATCAGTGAGACGTCGTGGGAATAAATATGACTGAGAACCAAACAGAAATTTATGAGGCTCTCTAAAGATTGATATTAGCTTTACTAGTGGAGAAAAAGTATGACTCTTTCTTCTATTTATAAGAAATAGAAATTTTAAAAAAAATTTGTTCCAGCTCTGTGGTATCAAGTAAAAAAAACCTCACCGTTTGGTGTTTTTGTAACATGTAAATATTTCTATGTAGCAATCCGACTTCAACGTGGACGATTTCAATACAATCGGGTGGACGGGTTGATGAGCCAATTCTGAGCCAGTGCATTTCAAGGAAGATTTGTTGAACACTGTGCAACTGCACTTTCTTTTTAGCTCTTTTTTCTTTTTGTCATTTTTGGCAGAAGTCTGTGCACTCTGGGGGCTTTTCTTTCAAATACATTATGTAAAAAACACCCCATCTTATTTTCATGAAACTGGGTAGAGGGGTGGCGTGTGGCTCAAGGTTAAACCCATTACATTTCAAGGAAGATTCATTTAAAAAAGCAAAATCAGCATCTCTTTTTTACTATATTTTGGCCTCTGGTAGTTAATAAAGTAATATCTGTAGCACTTTCTTGCAGGTCTGAAGAACAGCTGACAAGAAAATTAAGACAGATTGGCGAAATGAAACTACACAACTCCAGGCACAACTTGAGGTCCGGTTTTTACGGCCCCAGATTATATAAGATTTACATTTAAGGTGTATGCAACAACAAATATTATCAATCAATTTGTCCAAAACACGTGTAAGCAAAAGTATCTGCCGTCGCTCATTATTTGTGTTATAAATGGCACTACATAAAACATACTGCCTCGGTTTGTGAGCTTCCTTTGAATCATTTATCTGAATTATTGATTCCAATAAATCCAGTGCTGTAGTATTGGATGACTGAATGAATCAATGATGTTGTGCTTACTGTACACTGTCATATCTCATGTGTTCTCCTATGTGTTTGCCCCCCCAACACCACCCATTTCATCACACCGTCATGTGTCCCTCCCTCACACACCACCAACCACACACCACCAGCCACACTGAATGCCTCTTTTGACTGCTACCTCTCACACAGAAACACATTAAATGCAGTCCCAGACGCAGTGACCCGGAGGTATGCATCGATAGGTGTCGCGGTGTCACCCCTGTAATTCCACAGGCTCTTCCGGATAGATCGTATCACTCACAACTGCGACTGCCATGATCAATCTTCCCTGCACAACCTCTGCATCATTAGATGGGAGTATTTCCCTAAGAACGCCAACATAGGTTTCTCTCCTTTCTTCTCCTCCCTTGCATTCATAAGTCCACTGCAGGTTGGCGCAGTGCCAGGCTACGCCATGCAGCGCAACACTGCCACCTAAAGGTTCAGTACCACCACCCTGACCCACTGACAACACTCTCACTCAGCCTACCCCTTCCTCCCTCTGTGCTCCCTCTTCCCCTCCTCTGCTGCTCCCTGTGTTTGTCCACGTGTGCTCGATTAGATTAGAACTGTGTGTTGTGTAGTGGTGCTTTATTAGCAGAAAAATTAATAAGGCTTTGATAAAAAGCAGCATGGATTATGTTGAAATTTGAGGCCCATTATTGGCTAATCCTTTTTGAATTGGATGTATATCAAGTTCTAGACAAGCTTCACTCAATTTGCTAGTGTGCTTCGAGAGGAAGAATTTAATTCAAGCATAGATGGCAAAGCCTATAGTGACATTCACAATACCACGGCAGCAGACTAATTATTGACTGATGTTATTGCTGCAGGTGCTGCAAAGGTTACAGTCTTTTGTGGTATTAAGAGTACACACCAAAACACAAAAACAAACAAAAAACATGAAAACAGTTTTAATGAGGAGAGGGGTGAAAAGTCAGCTTTTTTTAGGGGGGTGGGGGTGGGGGGGTGGGGGTGAGTGCAGCGTTTATCCAATGATGAAAACGGTAGTTTGAGTAGATAGGCAAGAAAAAATGTTTCTTTCACAAAGAACAGTGAGTCACAGTTAATGTTATGTTGATACATTTGAACCAGTGATCTAACCTGGGTGACAAAATAAGGCAAGGCAATCACTCACCCACTTGCATCTTATTAAATAAGACTTAAATATATATATTTATGACAAAACAGTAGTCCCCACAAATTATGCATGTGATTGTAGAGTCTGTATATATTCCTTTAATTTGTAGGTGTTCAAGTTACTTTTTTTCATCCATAAGTTTGAGAATTCCCAAAAGCAGTATGTTTACCTGCACTCTGTAACTCAGAGTGAGTCTCTACTCTGGACTGGCATTTTAGCACTGTGGAACAGGGCAGTTATAAGCAGTACTTATAGACCAGTAAAAGTGCTCCTTTACCTGTTGTCTGGTGTGCATGGGCGCCTTCGTCTTGAACCCTCCTTGGGAGCTGCACTCCGAGGCACTGAAGTGGTCTGAGCTTGTGGAGGACCTCTTGGAGAGGGTGTCACATCCCCCAACAAAAGTGTTATCCAATGGGAGCTCCTGAATCACGTGATGCTTCTTCACTGAGACTGGCGTGTCAGCCTTCAGGTGGAAGGCCGACTGTGGTGAGGCGGATTTGTAGTGTCGGGCCAGGTCTGGGCTGCTGGGTTTGAAGGTGGTTGTAGGTGTGGCATTCCAATCAAAGCGTCCAATCCCTTGCTCTTCTAGTTCAGTAGGCAGGCTGATTGTTCCGTTGATTGGCTCATGGGCGGGATCGTCATGTTTGTTTCCCTCAATGGTGACAAAGTTGAGCAAAGAGCTTTTGGGGGATTTCCTTTTCTTGCGCTTTTTCTTTTTGTTCTGCTTGTTCTCCGTGTTGGGTGACATCCACTCGGCCCCTTGTTTTTTCCTCTGAGCTGCTTTAAACCTGGAGGTGTGGCGGCAGCGCAGCAACACAGTGACAAAGATGACAATAATCACAACTAAGGCGCCAGTGACAAAGGCTATCATTATCGTTAAGTAGTCACCACTTTGATAGGTTTCACTGCTTTCACCAATGTTACGGTCAATGGGGGTCTCCATGGTGCGCCGTATGAGATCATAAATGAGTGTTGAGTTGCCCACAGTGTCATTGACGTACAGAAATACCAGCACTAGAGTATGGAGGGACTTGGGATATCCCAAATCACTAATGTTAACCACTAATCTGTGTAAACCAATATCAGTCACAACTGGTTTCTCCTCCAGAGTAATATTCCCAGTGACTGGGTCGATCCTGAACAGACCCTTGTTGTTGCCACTCACAATCGTGTATTTTAGTTCAGCATTCATCCCTGTATCGCCATCTACAGCAAACACCTCGGCTACCACGGATCCCGGGATAGAGGACAGAGGGACAAGCTTGAAAGACGTGTTGGAGGGAGGGTACATTACGATGGGGGTGTTGTCGTTCACGTCAATGACATTGATGGTCACCTTGGCAGCTGAGGAGCAAGGGGGCCTGCCACTGTCCACAGCCCTGACATCAAACGTGTAGGAGCTCTGTTGCTCCCTGTCAAATGACACATTAGATTTTATCACCCCGGAGTACGGATCCAGTATGAAGTTCTCGTTGTCATTCAGTATGGAAAGAGAAACAGCAGCATTTTCCCCAGCATCAGAATCTGTCACAGTTATCACCCCAACAGTGCTGTATTTAGGAAGATTCTCAGACACAAAGAACTGAAAATGATTATGTGTGAATTTGGGGTTGTTGTCATTTTCATCCAGCACGGTAACAATGACAGCCGCCTGTGTTTGCAGAGGCGGGGTCCCATTATCTCTCGCCGTTACAGTAAAGAGAAACCTGTCCTGATCCTCACGATCAAAAACTCTGGAGGCCGTCAGCACTCCTGTTTTACGGTCAAGATCGAAGAATGATGCATTCGGTCCCAGCTGATAAACTATTTCTGCATTTTTCCCGCTATCCTCATCTGTGGCACTTAGAGTAGTAAGGAACAAGTCACGTTTGTTGTTTTCCATGACAGCCAGCTCAATCACTGGCTGAGTAAAAATAGGCGGGTTGTCATTCTCATCCTCCAGCCTCACTCTCACCAAGGCAGTCTGATTCAAGCTTGGCTTTCCAGAATCAGACGCTACAATTTTAAAGTTGTATTCCTTTGTCCCTTCGTAGTCGAGGAGAGCGGATGTCTCCAACAGATACTGGTTATCATACACAGCTTTCAGATGGAAGGGCACATCCTTCTCTATGAAACAGATGACCTTGCCATTGATGTCAGTGTCTTTGTCTGACACTGTGATGAGAGCTATCTTGGTGTTAATGGGATCCTTCTCAGAGAGGAAAACAGTGCCATTAATGGGACTGATTATATATCTCAGGTCTATATTGGGTGGATTGTCGTTAACATCAGTCACATTTATTGAAATAATAGCTCTGGCAGGACTCGAGCTGCCGTCACTTGCTAAAACAGAGAGCTTATGTATAGCAGTCTCTTCCCGGTCCAGAGGCCTCTGCACAGTGATGAGGCCCGATGTTGTATTCAGAGCAAACAGCCTCTTTGTAGCAGGTGACACCTGAGTCCCAAATACATATCGGATCTCCGCGTTTGCCCCTACATCTGCATCTGTGGCTTGAAGCTGAACAACAGATGTGCCAATAGGGGAATTCTCTGGAATGTGCACCTCCATTTGACTCTCCTTAAACACCGGCCTGTTATCATTGACATCCGTTACAGTTACTTGGAGAATGGCAGTGCTGGATTTCTGTGGACTGCCGCCATCCTCCACTTTGATCTTCATCACATATGTATCCTTCTGCTCTCTGTCCAGATTCTGCTGCACGATGAGCTGGGGCCACTTCTCCCCCTCAGGCGTTTCCACTATGTCTAAGCCAAAGGCACTTTGCCCATTGATCAGCTCGTATTTGTGGACACTGTTGGGGCCAGTGTCCGGGTCAGTAGCTGAAGGGATAGCGAAGCGGCTGTTAATAAGCGTGTTCTCTGGTATGGAGATGTTAATCACGGGGGATGGGAACATGGGGGCATTATCATTTGTGTCTCTGACAATTATTTTGATCTTAATCAGCCTGAAATAATCATTAGGCAGGATGACCACTTCAATTTCAAAGGAGCATTCACTGTCCTCAAATGAGGGACCGGGGCACAACTTCTCCCTGTCGATCCGGTTTGATGTTGTAAATATCTCACCAGTGCTGCTCAGAACGCGGACCAGTGGGTTGTCTCCTGCTTTGGAGACGAGCCGGTACACAAGATTAGCACTTGCTCCTGTGGCAGCATTTGTATGGGAAATGTTAAGGTCCTTTGGTATGTTGCCGATGAGTACATTTTCTTGCAACTCCTCTCTGATGGGGTAGATTAGTTCTTGGGCAATTGAAGGATCGAGCCATATGCAAGCAAATAGAGTGCCCAACAGGTAATAATCTTTTAGATCCATGACAAGCGTAAATGTGTTTCCAGCCTTGACAGCACAAAGGTTTCTTTCTATGCAATATGGTTACAAGCAGACTTCTTTCATGTGATGACAGGAATCTTCCACGAACCTGGGAATACATGACAGAGATTCCCCTCAGTTAAATAACTTTGCCTCACTCACTTATTAAATCAAATTATAAAGCAAAGCACCCACTTTAAAAAAAGCATTGTTTTTACATGATTTAAAATTTAATCTCCTTAATGTTTTGTGCAACAAACAAAAAAAAATCATCACAGAACACAGCAGCAAACCATTTAGGCAGCTGCTCCCTTAAAAATCCTCCACATTTTATGGTCACTGAAAATTTTCATTGCTTACAATCCCCCTAGCCACGAAACTTCACAACACATTACGCAGTCTTAATAATTTCACACTCAAATTGCCAAAATTAAAAGCAGTATTTGTGCGTGGGCTAGGAAACGAGTGGATGCGCATCATTGAAGCCGACAAAATAAGATCAGTCAGATTTTAAATTGTTAGTGGGCAGCTGAGACCTATTCCTACCATACATACCCAGATCAGCGCAGGAGGGAAACTTAAGTGTGTCAGCTCATAGTCTTCACAAGATATCCTCAGTTAGATCCAGGGATGGGAAAAAATGGAAAAAAAAAAAAAAAAAAAGCAATCAGACACAAGAGCAGGTTTTAAGGAAAAATCAGCTGAGCGCACCAACCGGGATAAATTGGCTCCTGCATGTGTCGCAGTTCCTTTCCTCCAATTTAACTTCAGGAATGGATTTAATGCGACCTGCAGCGCTGATCGGCGTCTCTTCCCAGCAGTCAGGTGGTCAGAGGTGTGTGTTTTCCAATAAAACGGGTCACAGAATCAACACTCATCTCCCATCCTGAGGAACCCGTTTTTTCTCCCCCCACCCTGGCTACCTGTTAAGGTGAAAGCGCCAACGAGGTGAATGCGAGAAGACGCACTGGTGTCCCATCATGTTTCAAGTTCACGGAGCTCCATCAATTACCATAGGATGTAGACAAGGTTAAAAAAGATCATGAAGGCAAAAAAGGTGTGAAATCTCACAGTGAATCCCACTCGGAGTTGCTGGATTAAATATAAAGGCTGTTAAGTGTCAAAGCGATGCGCAGCGCGTATGTGCCGTTTATCCTTGCACTCTCACTCCCAGAGCAGAATATCTTGCACTAACTCTATGTAAACCCATAGGAGGGGTGGTGAAGTACACATCACCACCGCCCCTCACCCCGCCGACTATCCTCATTGGACACAACCGTCTCTTTCAGCGGTGTCGACGAGCGCAGTAGCGACAGGATTGGCCCGGCGTCACGTCACTTAACGCGGACCGGAGGGCTGTCCGCGGTGGGTTGCTCCGTGAAGATGCTGCAGGCTGCAGAGACGTTTAACCATCATCCCTAAAGGCTGAGGGGGGGGGGGGGTGATGACGATGATGATGAAGCTGCTACTGCTGCTGAGGATAATGTAGAAAAAAAAGGAGCGACTGTCCTCTCTGACAATGATAATACAAGCACACAGCTGTCATTGGCTCGAACCGGACGCATCAAACCAGCCTACCTGTTCGGTTGTTGTCAGGTAAATAATTGGGATGGACGCAAAAAGCTGCAAGAGTGAAGCACTTTATTAACGCACTGCAACAGTTTCTCATGACTTGCAGTGATAAACATGTGAAACAAAACGGGCTCTGTATGAGAGTCTCTCATAACTGCTCTCCGCACAGAGACGCCGTTGTGAAGCATGCACGCGGTATATTCACGCTCTGTCCGCCACACTTGGCACCCTGCAGCCACCCATCAGCATTTGTCCGTAGGAAATAACCTTGACAGTTATCCCAGTCATCAAAGCTATTCAGCGGCGTGCGGTGCGAGCTCTTTGCCTAATGGGTGACTTGCTTCTCTTTTTAAGTTTCCAGCCTCGTGTTGGAGCTGTGATGATGTGAGGGGGCTATGATGTGGCTTTGGAATTGCCTATAACCGCAAATGATCTCACTTGACAAGTTTCGAAGCAACAAGAAGAGGGCTGAACTGTGAAAATGGGCTGAGTAACCCTAAAATTACATGTCAGAAACGACACGAGGTAACTGGGAAACAGCGTATATAATAGAATGGAAATCAGAGTCAGTCATGCAGATCAAGCAATCATGTAATTTCTACTGCCATGCAATCATTACTTAATTCCAATGCAGTAGATAACCCCCAATTTCAGCCATTGCTCTGTGCTTGTGCCTGTGCTGCTGCTGCTGCTGCTGCTGTGACAGGCAAGCTGTTGAGCTCGTAGTCAGGCGTGGTGAACACTGCCATCTTGAGGTGAGCCGATATAAATGCCCGGACCGTCCTGAGAGCTTCATAGCTTCATAAAGCATAAGCACATTTCTGAATCAGGGCTCTTCGACAACTGTGAGACGTGACCACAGACCGAATAACCCAGGAAGATGCAAAGTGCGAATGAAGAGGCAGTAAAAGTGAGAATAAACCCAAGTGATAGCCAACAGCGTTGGAAGTGACGCAAAGGACATGGAACCCCCACACTGTTGAGGTGAGAACTAGGCTGCAAATGTCTCCTCAGAGGCTGGCTTATTGTAGCCTGACCTTTCTGCCTCCAGATCCAGCCATCGGTGCCCTTCGCTGGGAGGGAGCAGCTAAAGGAGTGATCTGTCACTTCACTTTACAGTCTGACACCCTGATGCTCAGGAAAAAGTGACAACATAACTGTCTGCAGTGGTGAAACAATTTCTTGCTCTGCTGCCCAGCTGGAGTCATTAGCTGGCCTTCACTTGCTCACTGGGAGTGAGGGTTTTATTTTTTCTTTCTGCGGCACAAATTACGTTAAGATTTAGTCAAAATCCTATCACCAACATATCCCTTCTGATGTATTATGTGCCACGGCTCATTAAAATATTATACGTTATTTTCACAATAAAACGGTTTCTTCTTAAGGGTTTTTTCATTTGGGGGTTTTAATGTGCTTATTTGTCACATGACCTTAGTTGACACTCCAGAGAGAGGCAACAACTGCCCAGCTTCTCATTCCAAATGTACCCGGCCTCGCAGGTTTATTATCTCCTTATTTAGTCTGTTTTGAACTGGCTGCAGCTAATGAATTTGCCAGTGAAGTTACTGACAGCGGATGAATAATGTAGTATGCAAATACATGTTCCAGGACCTGTGGTGCACCTCCTACAATCTCCCACTGAAGACAGCCTAAGGGAAGGGTCCAAACCTACAGCCTCATGAGTCCCTATCTACCAGGTCCAGTCAATCACGCCATTCACCTTGGTTTGATTCTCAGACCGACTTATTGACTTGTCTGTGTTGTTGCTTGGCATACATGAATAATACAAGGGACAAATACGTTCATCTTTCATGTCCTTTAGATTACAAGGTCATCCTGATAATATATCAGACATATATTTTTTCAACTTGAACAAGGTGTTGACAGTTGGAATAGTCCGTTGATGTCCGAGTGCAATAGCTGATGCACTAAAAAGAAGCCGGCCAACGCGGAAGGTTAAGAGCGATCGTCACAAGAAGATTTTGACAAGTAAATACAGATGGAATTATGACACTGTTCCATTTAAGTGGGCTAGGTTCCTGAAGCGGTGCATGCTGGTTGGACCCATAATTTATTTTATCAATTACACATGCCTTGACATATAAATGTGAAACGAACTGATGATGGTTAAATCACAAGGGTTGGTGTTTGACTCTGTTTGATCGCTGTTTATTTCACATCAGCCCGTGACAATGTTATACACCATGAGTCGAAACCCGACCAGACCCTAACTTTACTGACACTCCATAAAACATTATTGTGCGGGTGCACAGCAGGTTCAGTTCTTTGTGTTGCCTCAAGCATGGTTGGGCATCTGCACTGATACAATTGGCCATATCGACGGGTGGGAATGCCTCCTGTTTGAGAGGGAGGGGTTAGCATGATCCTCCCCCCGGAGAAAACTCCTTGCCAGTGGGTGAAAGTTGCAGTTAATAACTCCCCATGTGATGGAGGAGGCATGTGGTCAGCTACGGCGCTCCCCACAGTGGCTGGGAGGGTGTAGCAATGACTGCTTAGCACGGTGAATAAGTGGTGAAAACAACAGGGCAAAAAGCATAAATAGAAAAAAAAAAAAGCATAATTCGCCGATGCATGCTCATTCTCTTAATGAGTCAGATAAACATCTAGAAGTTCCTGTAAGACATAAAAGCATGGTTGCATGTTTCAAAAAACACGACAGAGAGAATGCATGAATTTTTTTATTTGAACATTATGGTTTTCATAAGAATGATCTCAATAGAAAGGGTTATTCTCGCTTATTACATTCCCACTGCGAATATCATTCAAAAGGGTGCGAGTGGAGAACTAAATGAAATTATATGCTTTAACATAATTGGAGTAATTCACTGAATTCTCTTTTTTATTGCACCAAATCTGATTATGATCTTCCTTGTCGAACCACTAAAGAGCCACTGCAACTGCTGATGAAAATTGAGGCCTTTTCCCTTTAAACCCTCTCACAGGAGTGGTAATGACCCACTAGGTAATTGGCATCAAACACGCTGTGGACCCTGAATGCTAATCAGAGCTTCTAATCAGGCTTCACTGCTTTAAAAGTTTAGAGACATAAGACAAAAAAAAAAAAAATTTGGATTGGAAATGTTTCACTTTCTTTGAAAAAGATTTCAATGGTCTCGAAACTTTCAATTCCCCTTGAGGATCTGACGATGTATTGCTTTACAAGTTAGTAACATGACACTTTGATATTTTCAGGGACATAATTTTACAGTTCGGGCCTGCGAGTGAAAATGTAAAAGCTCGCTCAAGGTGATTTTTTTCTTTTTTACTGATCACCATATGGCAACCACATAGACAACTGTAATGACTCAGAATCAAAAGTGGACTCAAATGAGCACTCAAAGACTGGCAGGTTGACAGCAAACAAAGATGCTTACTAGAGTATGTTACCATGTGGTCGGTCGGCGCGGAAGCAAATAATTCAGGCAAGATGGTAAACCCGAGGACAGGTGAGGTCAAAACCAGGCAAACAGCAAACCTTGAAAGAGAAGACTGATGAACGCAGAGGACATTCTGGCAGGAAATAAAGGCTGGGAAGATGATGACGGGGTGTGGAAATGACGGCTAATGCAGAGAACACTGACAGACAACTTATAGGGGCTGCCAAGCTTCCTGATTATTGGGATTATTTTTTTCATGCACCCAGCACATAATTCACCTCAGGACAGGTGGCATTTGCAAGGTATAATGTCATTTATAAATATCCTTCAAACGCCGCTGATTGACACATTGGTGGTTGTCAAGTTACAGGCAGTGTAAGAGTTCGCCTTTAAAAGAACCCTTTGTCTGTCTTCACACCGTCACTCTCACGGTAATTTGCCATCTCCTCTTGCTTTCTGTCTCCCTCTTTCTTCTACTTTTTCTTCCTGACACATTTGAATCACATATCACATCCCGTACACCATGCTCTGAAAAAGGTCAAACATTTCCTCCCTTTCTTACTGGTGTGAAAGCCTGGCTGTAGAGGCTGCAATGGTTCCAGGTCTAAGACAACTGCAACTGCAGATGAACAAGATCCTGTTCCGCTCAAAATCTGATGTGACCATGTGCACCAAGATTTAGGTTCTAAATGTTCTCTGGTATTTCTTCCAGATCTGGTCAAGTTGTCAATATTTCTGAAGGGGAATTTTCAACATTTACAATCGTCTTTATTAGTAATTCAACAACAGGCGTGAAATCCCAACCTGCGAGGTGTCAGGATCTTCTGACTGGTTATTTAGGGTTTTATTTTGGAGTATTTCTAAGCGCAGTAACTGGCTGATGTATAGAAACAGTGCAGCTTTGACGCCTCAGTTTGTTATTGCCAGTCAAAGGACTACATTGATTAACTGCAGTGATAAAGTGCTATTTCCTTCTATGATGTCAAATAAAATCATATTCATTCATACAGCATTACAAAAGTAGAGATCTACATATGAAATAAATACAAACGAAAGACATGAAAGCACAGACAAGTAGAAGTATGAAACATGAACTTTAAAAACAGATTAATTAAAAGCTGTTGAAAACTTTGGGCGAAGTCTAAGTTCCAAGGGGAGCTGATTCTAGCAGTTTGGTTTTAACTCTTTCAAGCTGTAAAATAACAGAATCAGGGGAAGGCGATGTGTTAAAAGTAAATTTCAAAACAGATTTAAAGAAGGCACTGACTCAGCCTGCCTTATTTCCTCAGGCAGGGAGTTCAAGAGCCTCGGGGCTCTTATTTAAATATGTCTGTCCCCCCTTAGTCTTCAGCCGAGAGTCTGGAACAGATAGAGGGCCCTGACACTAAGTGCAAGCAGGGTCATTCGGGGATAAAAGATCAGAGATATAGTGAGAAGTCAGACAGTGTATTGCCTAGCAAGTAATAAAGATAACTTTAAAATCAATTGTAAAGTGTGCTGGAAGTCAGTGTGCAGAGTCGAAAACTGAGGTGATGTGTTCAAATCTGTTTACTCCGCTTTAAAGTCTGGCAGGTGAGCTGTACACCATCTGCAGCTGGTGAAAGGTGTTTAGTGCAGGCAGGTAACAACGTTCCAACAGTGTTCTAGAAGTATAGCCCCACCCAAAAGACAATCAAAACAAGTCACACAAATAAATTCAAGGCAGTTGCATTACATCGGTTTTAAATGCAGTGTTTATCAATCAAAAAATCAAGTGCAAGACTTATTCACAGTGTCCACTAACTCACAAAGACCACATCAACAACAGGATGCATTTTACAATTTATTAAAATAGGTTGGTGGTGCAAGGAAGCTTCAGCCAGGGAATTCACCATAGCTTTAGGACACAATGGGCCCCTCAGGACCCTGTGGAGAAGAGGAAGCAGCTCGGGGAAGAAACAGAACAGTGTGCAGAATACAAGAGTGAAAGTTGGGGAGAGGGTTTGGTGTGCTTTTATTGGAAGACAGAAGTTTCGTAGATGAGGGTCTGGTGACTTTAATTAATTAAATCAAATAAAAATGGAGAAATTAACGAAGCATGTTGTACTTAAATTCATTTTATTTGTATTAGTTTGTTATATTAAGTTTGAATTATTATTATTATTTATGGAGTTTAAACATGTACATATCATTGATAATCGGTCATAATAATGAGCCTTATACAGTGCTTCTATAGACCTCAAAGTCTCAACACTCAACAGGAGACAAAAACACAGCAGACACACAAGGTTTGTTTTGGGGTTTTTTTGGACGGGGGGGGGGGGGGGAGGGGGTGGTCCGGTGGGGGCTAGCAGAGTGTGGTGGAGGAGAGATGGTTCTGGAGGCAGGGTTGAAAAAAAATGGCTGAGACTCTGATGTCTCAGGAGATTTCCAGAGGCTTTCAGCTCAGGCATAATATACTTAAACAATAACACCTTTGAATAGATAGATAGATAGACAGACAGACAGACAGACAGACAGACAGACAGATAGATAGATAGATAGATAGATAGATAGATAGATAGATAGATAGACAGACAGACAGACAGACAGACAGACAGATAGATAGATGATAGATAGATAGATAGATAGATAGATAGATAGATAGATAGATAGATAGATAGATAGATAGACAGATAGATAGATAGATAGATAGATAGATAGATAGATAGATAGATAGATAGATAGATAGATGATAGATAGATAGATAGATAGATAGATAGATAGATAGATAGATAGATAGATAGATAGATAGATAGATAGATAGATAGATAGATAGATAGATAGATTGATTGATAGATGGAAAAAAATGACATGACAGTCATCACTGCATCCTCTGTTTCATGTAAAAATATCACATTTAATCACGGGTCTTAAACAGACTCAGAGAAGAGGGCTATAAATGTATTCTATAATTGAAAAGTTAATTCTGATGTTGGATCTGGACGCTACTGTGAAAGAAGCAAAGTGAAGTGGAAAGGTGTGTTGCACTTCAGTGAAGGGGGCTCCTCAACAATGACCCTGAACCAGAATTATTCTATTGTCTAGAATTTAACCTCTGTCACGAGCTGCGTCCGCTCATTTTCCTGCTGCAGCACATATGAATCACATGATGAGGTCGTCATTTAGCTCCGCAGAAGCCTCTGGTGTGTTGGAGCAGGGAGACGCGACCCAGGCTGAGAATACTTGTGTACGTCATACATACATCCCTTGCTGTGTACGTTTTCAATAGCTGAGACTGATGAGTTTGGAGGTGAGAAACAGGAAGTCATGAGCAACATTTTAAGTCTTGGTGCTGCAGGTCCAATCATGTCATTTCTGTCCAAAGGGCACAAGATATCCCAGTCAATCCTCCATCCACTCATCCGTGTCCACATCGTAATGGCAACAAGCTGAACAAAGCGCTTTTCACTAAGATGCATTTGCTATTTTATCCATAATAGATACTTAGACATAACCATCTCTTGCTGCCTTTTAATGGGCTGCAGCTGGCAGAGACGTCTGGAGAAGAATCACAGGTGCGGAGGCATGCATTTTACTTTTATCCTCGGATTTTATTCTGTAACCTGGGACAAGTGAGAGCGCTCTGCAGGGATTCATAGGAATGTGTGACTGTAATTGTTTCCTAATGAGATTCTTCTCCTCACTAATTGAGGAACGCATCGTCTGTTACAGTCTATGGTGTATACGTACCACCATCAGCAAAATGTAACCACAACTGTTGACTAATGAATTGCATTTCCCCCATTAAACAGACATAATAAAGCTCCTGAGCAGTGAATTACATCGCTGTTTCTCAATCTTGGTCTGGGGAGCCACTGTGCGACATGTTTTAAGCTAACTATATACAAGACCTGGAACAGACAGGCAGCCTCTGACATCCTGAAACAGACTATGATTTGGTTAACACTGAAGACCTGTATTTCTTTCTTACTTTGATTTTTTTTTTTCCATATATATATATATCTAAGCTCTCTGCTATGATGGCCATCTTGTACCAAAAATTGTAATAAAATGCACTACAACTCTAGAAAACTCATTATTTAATATTGACATCGTAAATTTGTCAAAGGACAGTATCAGATGCCTGCTCCAACACACTTGATCCAAATGAAAGTCTCGTTATCGGGCTTGTGCGGGACTTGATGGTGACACATGTTTGAATCAGGTGTGCTGGAGCAGGGCGCTGTACAACATGAGGAGACTAATTGATTTTCTGACGTAAACAAGAAAATAATAAATCAGCTTGACCATTCAAATCAGAGTAAAATTAGCATCACCCAGCAGGTGGCTACCTCCTTCTAAAATTATTCTAAATGAATACCATCCATCCATCCATCCATCCATCCATCTATCCATTGTCTCCCCCGTATTTCTATTAAGGGTCGTGGGGGGCTGGATCCTATCCCAGCGGCTACGGGCGAGGCTACGAGAGGCAGGGTTCACCCTGGACAGGTCACCAGTCCATCAAAGGACCAACACATAGAGACAGACAACCATTCACACTCACAGTCACACCTACAGTCAATTTAGAATTTTCTTCTTTTTGTGGCTTTTGACAGAAAGATATTGTAACAAGGGTTAAAATTAGAATTGTGAAATGTACAACCTCACAAGGCAAGTTCTCAGAGAACATCAGCGGTGCTCTGATGTTGACTTTGTGTTGTGTGACCTTAATGGGCGCTCTGATCTTCACCTGACTGTTCATGAGCTCTTGGAGACACATCTCACAGACCAAGGCTATTAAATTGTAAATGTATAATCCATAAACAGGATCCTGTGTGTCCTCAGTGATTTTCCTGATGCATAAGTTTAAAAGTTTCTGTTCCAGCCAAGTAGTGAGTAGCCCAGAATTCTTTAGTTGGCTTCTTCCCTGCTTGTTAAAAGGCTCTGTGCTTTATCTTTAGTTTTGGTGTTTCTGTGTAGCATGTTTTAATTTTAACTTCAAGTTAACTTTTGACTCTTACAAGCTCCAAAGATCTGAGCATTTCTCTAAAAATATGTCACCACTTCAATTCTCTGACTCTTTGACATTTTAAAGCAGCTTCTTGGTCTTGTTAACTGATCACATCGACTGATGCCTCGATATGACCTACATATTTAAATCACTTGGCGCATTGGCTGTTTTTACTGCTTCTAAAACCATGTGGTCCAGCAGAATTCCCTGTAAAATCAGATGGAACTAAACAACAAAAGTTCAACTGTAACCTCATAATAGTAGAGTAGTACAGTAGTACTACTACAGTGTTTCATCATGCTGGTTTTACTGGTAACGCTGCTGCTTTTAACTACAGGATCCGATAAAGTCAACACAAGCTGAACTTTGAAAGCAGTTGATTTAACGACTTGCACCCAATCATATAATTTATTTAATTATTAAGCACGTATGATTAACACATGAACAATTAAGACGACAACCACAACATGCACATGAATGAGCCAGTGATCAGAGCTAAACCCTAAACCCTGAACCGGGAAATGGCACCACTGGACAAGCCTGCAGGGGTGTGAATGCTACAGGTTTCTCAGGCAATACATGTTGTTGAGGTAGAAAAGCATTATTCTGAAAAACAGTTTACATCAAGTGTAGTTATCGATACATTTCAAATCATCTTTTCTTTCCCTTGGACTCACTGCTGTCCTATCCCCTCGGCTCATGTTGGTTTCTTCTCTAAATGATCAAATCCAAAAGTGAGCGTTGACCTCAGTTTAGTAATATTCTAAATAAATGGTATTCCATAATGATGTGGAATGAAAAATGTGTAAATAACTGGAATTTCTGGCGTGATTACAGCGTTCTGACAATATGGTACAACTTGGCATTGAGGCTAACACAGAGCGTGGATTTCAAACCGTGCAGTAATGACAGGATTTATACAGCTAAGTCACACAAATGTGCATGTCCATATTGTTTACTTCAGCTTGTCACCTCACTGTGAGAAGCACTTGCACAGAATCAAGTTCAAGGCAGTGAAGGTGTAGAGCAGTGACACAGATAATCAGTATATTCATATATTTTCAGGTAATACTATTATGAATAAGTACGTGAATGTACATTTTATTTAACTCAGTTATAGTGACTCAGTAACAAGGATTTACACAAAATATATACATTGTCAAAATTAATGAAGAGTCTAGACTTGGTGGGTGTGTTACTTTCCCTAATGTAAACCTGTGTATTTCCCTGTTGTGTAGCACTCAGCGTGCCTCCTACTCTCTGAAATACACTTCACGTATCATATTGATAATTACTTTTGCAGGTTTGGTGGAAAGGTCTGTTTGTTATGATTTTAGTATATGTCAAACATAGCATAAATTGAAAAAAGGGATATTTTTTCCAGAAAAATTGTCCTTTTATGTTGCTTTCACAACAAGCGTTGACCAGTCATGTTGTGCTGAACAACATCACCATAGCAACAATGATGACAGCGTTGATTGTTCATGTTACAACACTGCTCTGCTTCAAAAGGATCCCAGGAGTTGTCGTGCTGGTATCCTCAGAAGGGAGTCGAACTGTCCCACAGATAGTTAAAATGTGTCTGCTCCTGCCTCTTATCGTCTTTGGATGTCTGAGGAGGCAGAGGAGGACAAGATCATCATCGCTGCATGATATCAAATTAAATCTATCTTCTTTTTTTTTGCAATTTACACAAATCTCTTATGTAACAGGTGTTATAGTATCACAAATTTGTGAGCAGATTTCAAGTGAAATATTCACAGGTGTGTCGTTTACATTTCTGTGCTTGTTGTTTTCATCTCGCCCCCCCCCCCCCCCCCCCCCGGTGTGTTAAAACACACAAACTTACACGAGGATAAGTGGTCACCTCAGCCGCGCCATACACTGACCAATACCTGCCCTTATAAAACACCCCATAAAAATACCGTGACTCAAATCTATCAAAGTGCTCGAAATTGTTTCAGGGCCAAAAGCAGCTTGTTCTTTCAAGTGACGGCAATACTATATTTAGGCTGTGATGTAATACCTTGGATGCAACCTGTAAATATCCAAACTGTAGCCAAATAGAGGTCTGCTCCAGTTGGTCTGCATATCCTTAGTCTGCTAAACACATGATACAGACAATACTGTTGCAAGCTTCCACCGCACAGCTCAGGCAGGAGCCCATCAAGCAGAGTGCATCGCAAACAGGCACAATGAGGACCTGTCTCGTCTCTGCTGCGCATTTCTGATCATCATCAGAGCATTGATATGGCTCTCTTGTTTGTGTTGTCACTGCCAACTTTGTCACAGCTAAATGATCCACAATAAATGACACAAGTGTTCCTGACAGGAATTATTCCCTCACCTTGATAAGAGGCTGATTGCTGTTGCTTGTTCAGCTGTCTCACACGGTGACTCATAGAGAGGCAGTTATTTTAAATAATGCATCCTCAGTTTGGAGCTGTCCTGGGCAGGTGTGTGTTTTTCCTTGAAGAACTTCCTGATTATCTTTTATAACACTGTGTGACCATAAGCTCTGTGCTGTTGCAGCGAACACCAGTGATTCTAAAGTGCTTGGCAACATTGTGTATAATTGGCAAAAATATGTTTGTCAATATATATTCAGCAATTGTTTGGGTTAGGGTTACTCACACAGCAGATATGACAACAGAAGATATTCTCAAGGAACGTGATATGTTGTTCCAGAAGGTTTTTGTTTTGGGGCAGGAGTTTTGAAGCCAGTGTTACAGTGTGACAGTGTAAAGAGAGCAGAGGCCATCTTTCTCAGAATGAGAGTTCACTACATCGCTTTATTTGTGTTGAAATGTTGGTGCTGAGCCAGGGAGAGGAGCTATATGAGTTAGTGCAAACATGACAGTGTTTCGAGCCCCTTATTTTCAAGGGTTTATCAAAAAAAAAACAACAGGTGGACAGGAAACAGCCAGTTGATACATCTCTGTGCTATGTTCTTTTCTCAGTTGATACCTAAAGGTTTTTTTTTTTTTGGGGGGGGGGGGTTGTCCTGCTGAAGCCAGGGGGGGATTTTATTGCAAAGTAACTTATGAAAAACTTAGAAAACTGAACATGACTAGCAGAATAAACTTAACGCAGAGCCACAGCATTGGTAATGACATGACATCCCTGCCAGGAGGCCTGTTTAAACCAGCTCAGAATGAAACGCCTTTGCTGGTCGTGGTATTTCTATGGAGGATAGAACGCCGGGTGTGGCGGTTCATTTTCTGGCTGCTTTTCAGCAAATATGACTATCAGCACTGCCAAGAGTGAGTATCAGTGGAGGAGCTACTGTACAGCATGTCAGAGGTGGTCTCCCCCTGCTGTTCGAACACTCTTGATGCCAGCCTACGCTTTCTCATTTTTACTACTGTAGCTTCCAGTACCTTGTTTGATGGTGAAATTATGCATTTTCATCATGCTGCTACAGTGAAATTGTACTCTCCAAGAAAAGTGTCAGTTGTCATTGCAAGTGTACCTAAATAACAGGTGAAAGTTAAGATGGGAAAGTCCTCAAGTAGCCAGCCATGTGGTCATAAAGCCTGTGACATCATAATAGATGCACAAAGTAAATGTTTGTGCGGTTTAGTACTTAACCACAGTTATGATAGTCTCGAAACGCTTCACTCACAGAACCCTGCTTGTAGAAGCGATCCAGCCCTTTGTTTTGGGGCGGTGAAAAGTAGAATGACACGTAAAACCTATTCATGGAAAAAAGATACCCAATATTTTCTGAGGACATGACTCATCTTTCACCATGGAGGACAGTTAGAGGTGAGCATCATTTCAGGTAAGGTAAAACAAAAGGAAAGGGGCATATGCTTGTTTCGCAGCTGTTGGGAAATCCCCACATTTCAAGAGATGGAGATTTCCAATCACAACAAAGTCCCCAGAAATGAAAAAATACAGTTTCATTAACCTGAAAGATTGTTTGTTTGTTTTTGTTTTTTTTGTTTTAAACCTAAAACCATTAATTTTTCCTAAAGTAAAACACTTTTGTTTTGCCTTAAAAGCACCATTGCTTTTCCATATCATAAAACCTTGTTGCCTTCTTGTTGCATATAGCAGCGTTATGTAGATGCCAGCATTTTGCCATTTAATTCAGAGTGCTTGTTTGCTTCTGTACAAATCAAATTAAGCAGTTTTCTTGCATAACTTGAACATAAACTCAAAATGTCTGGGACTTAAGTGTACAGATGGTTGCCACGGCAATCGGTAGTGCCATTAGCCTGAATGAAGTTGAGAATGTGATAAACAAAAGTGAAATAAAGAAAATCAGGATGGATTCTGCATTTCAAAGAGCTGATGTGCTCGTTGAGGCTGCACTTTGGCTGCAGTGTGATGGCTTGAGCAGCATTACTCCATCTCTGCTCCGGAGGACATGGCAGTGTCATATCTGGACTAGGTGTCACTAAACATAGCAAAAGAAAAAGAAAAAGAAAAATTCATTTAAAAAGCTTGTATGGTTATTTTTAGCATGCATGTGAGAAGAATTATTTCATTATTTCGGGTCATTTTTTAAGTCCATGGATTCCTAAGTGATAAACTTATAAGAGATTGCAAAGGTAATTGAGTCATTAATGGATCTGAGAAGCATTTTCATTTAGTGTGTGTGTGTGTGTGTGTGTGTGTGTGTGTGTGTGTGTGTGTGTGTGTGTGTGTCTTTGAACTACCCAATCACAATGTAATAACCTATGCTGATGACAGTTTCTACGCAGCGTAAAGAGGTCATAGAAACGACCCTGATTGACAGCAGTATTGAAAACATTCCTCTCTCATCCTCACACTGCAATGGTCACTTCTGGCTTTATTTATTGTTTTATACACTGGTTTTAACAAACAACAGGACATAGAAAACACAAACAAGGTCTCACAGCTACAGCCCTGCATGATGGATTATGTGATCCGTATTATCAGAATTACAACAGGCGGCCCACGGGTTAGCGCGTTGTTTGTTGGTTCATGTAGGGGTTTTTGTTGTTGTTTTTATTCTCTGACATCACTCATCTCATGCATTTAGCTTTAGGGGCCAGTCATGGTCACCTCCCGCCCCTGTGACTGTTAATGTTTCATGGATGTAAGCATGAACAATGATGAAGTATTGCACATCTTGTGAAGTCCAGCCATTTTCACTTAATTGTGTGTGCATCTGAGGGTCCCAATGCTGTAATTAAAAAACAAAACAAAAACATTATTGCTCCAAAGTTTGTGATTGGATAATACTGCCTCCATTGTTTGTGTTTGAGTGCAGATCAGCACAAATCCCCTTATAAATAAAGTGCTTTTCCAACAAATCACACCCCAGTGCCCCAACTGTGATTTTCCATGTATAGGAGGCTTAACTCTGCGACTCTCTGTCTGGGTCTGTTTTGGATCTTTGTGCCACAAATGAAATTTGAATTTTTCCAAGAGGTCAAACATCTTGTGAGAATAAACACAACACACCATGAAATTAGATTGTTGTTGAAAAAGACAAATTTCAAACTACAGAAATGTTTGCACTTGGATTCATGTTGTGGCTGACTGGTCTGCTGCAATATTGAGCGACTAAACATCTCTGCTCTGATCTCTGTCTTCCACACAGCTTTCACACTGCATCAGCAGCCTTGCAGAGGTCCAGTTTAGTGATCAGATAAAGGGGATTCTAAGTGTCAATATTTTTGTTGATAGTGTTGAATTGATCAATATTGTATAAAAATCATTGCTTTAAGTCTAATGCTCAGTAATACTATGGGCTTTGGTCTAGGCCCATCACACGCATCTGTGAGCTCTGTGGGTCACAGTAACAATTATTGGGATGTTTTATTTGTTTATCCTGAAGCAAATGCTGGCATAAAGCCACCAGTGTTGGGAATTTATATAACATTCAGATGTTCTGTAACATAGAGAGATGCTGTTCTACCACCTCGGCTGCCCGATTAAAGGCAAAATGATCTGTTCCCTCATTCTGGTGTGCTTGTGTACAGACGGCCGGATGTAAGTGCGACCTAATGTTCCAGTGCTGAAAAGCCTTCATAAGAAGGTCCGATGACTGATGCTTTTGCCTCTTTGTGGAATCAGACAGCCAAAAGATTTGTCAAGATGAGAAAAAAAACTATCAGTGACAAAATGACACACATGCATTTCTTTTGACAAAGTAGTTTCCCCCTCTACAGTCATAATTGTCGGCAGCCTTATTTCAGCTTGTGACCCGGTCAGCAAGACCCACTACAGTTATGAACTCCAGCACGGACAAAAGAGTGAGTGGACACAGGAGATGCAGCATTAAGCAAACTAGATAACACACTTGGGCCGTGAAAATCCTGCAGATAATTGCTGTAAAAAAGGTACATGACACAACGTGTCCTTATATCGCTGTTTGTATATGTTTGTTGCACTTGTGTAAATTAAGTTGTTATAAAACAGCGTTGATTACATTCTCCTTCTGGGAATTTCAGGGTTGCTTATTATGATCTTATTGGATAATGAGTAGGTTGACGATAACATAGTTACTCTACAATCAGAGCAGTTTTTGAAACGACCATCAGTGCCAGTAACTGCTGTGCTGCACTGCCAGCATCACTGCTCCAAAGCTCTATTTGTGTTTGAATAAACTTGGTCGTGGCTTTCACAGCAGCAGAGGGAAGGTGTGAGGAATGAGTTGGTGTAAACTGAGGTACCTTGGAAACTACCCAAACAACGTGTGTGCGCCAGATCCGTGTTTCCTATGCATAGGTTGTACCTGGGCACCCTGCCCAGGCAAACTTATTCCCACCCAGAATGATTCTTTTTTAATTCAAATTCAGATTTACATCCTATAATACTGACCCGGCTGTGGAACAATGACAGACCTCTTTTGCAAAGCAAAGACTGTCTCTGTTCAAGGCCAGCTGCGGGCAAGTGTGTTGATATGATCTGGCTAATCTCTAATTCATTACTGCACATCTACTGTTGTATTCCAGACGAGTCCAGGACAGCGGGCACTCCTTTAGACAAAGCTTCTTTTTTTTTGCAGAAATTAACAATCGATTTGGCCAATAGCCGATATATCCTGATGTTGATATTTTGTATAAAGACAAGTTAACAGGATATGGACATTTCTGAAATTGAAATTTTAAAAAATATTTGTTAAAGCCCATGAATGAGATTTTTTATGGCAACAAATGATGAGGAAACTTATTCACAACCAGGACAACCGAGGTATTCATATGTTTAGAAAATTATCGATATCTGCTGATACTTACATTATCTGGCACTGCCTGTCATGCCTATGTTATTTGATTCCATCCATCCATCCATTTTCTTCCGCTTATCCTGTTCAGGGTCCTGGGGGGCTGGAGCCTATCCCAGCAGCCTTCAGGTGAGAGGCGGGGTTCACCCTGGACAGGTCACCAGTCCATCACAGGGCCAACACATAGAGACAGACAACCATTCACACTCACAGTCACACCTACAGTCAATTTAGAGTATCAATCAGCCTCGTCCCCTCTTGATGTCTTTGGACTGTGGGAGGAAGCTGGAGTACCAGAGAGAACCCACACAGGAACAGGGAGAACATGGAGACTCCACACAGAAAGATCCTGTGATGGAGCCGGGACTGGAACCTGGAACCTTCTTGCTGTGAGGTGACAGTGCTGACCACTGCACCACCGTGCCCCCTGTTATTTGATTCCGTAGTCAAATATTCAATGTAGAGATCCCTAAAGAGTCCAACGTACATGGAAACAATCTGTCCTGAGGAATTCTTGAAAAGTAGGATTTTTTTTTGAAATCCCTAAACAACAGTATCACTTACCCACATCTTTAGGCTGTCATAATATCCTTTAGTATCTAGCAGTCTCCCACTCATGGATCCTCCCCTGAACTTGTCTGGAGCCACCGTAGAGAGAGAGACAGAGAGAGAGAGAGAGAGAGAGAGAGAGAGAGAGACACACACACACACACACACACACTCGTAAAACCTCTGGTCCAAAATGTTTAATTCAAAGCTTCCATCATGTCATAACTGATCTCATGTTAATTATAATGTATGTGACGGCGGAAGGTCAGCAAAGACGTGTGATTCTGGCATGTCGACATCTACAACTGCACACATACTTAAGCCTCTTCTGAAGCAGTCAGATTCACTTCACTGCCATACAGCTTCTCCATCATTTAAATCATGATAGTCGATGCTACTGTAACCTCAAACTAATGTTTTTGACATATACGAACAACATATTTCAGGAGGAATAATTCCACAATTAACTTCTTTTTTTTTCTGTAACTATACCAGTTTTTACTTTGATAAATATTTGTAATAGTAACTTCCCCAGGGAGGCTCTGTATTTGGTGCAGCTTGTTTGTTTGCAGGATTATGCAGAAACCTAAGAAACATGGCAGCAGGGTGTAGAATGGCCAAGGAAGAACCAACCGAATTTTGGCGCCGATCCAAACAGAAGGTAGATCCAGGAATTTTATTTAATGATTTATTTTCCATTGTGTTAATGAGATGGAACATATATTTAATTCTTTGCTTGGATCTCTATTAGCTTCCACAAACTGGCCTCTACACTTCCTGGGGTCCAGACAAAAACAATAAATTAAAGCTGTAATACACATTGGGGAAGGGGGGTGTCTGGTGTGGTATTGCTAACATGACGGAAGTTGACACAGCTTGCCCTTGTCAATCATGTCCTGCATGCACTGCTATAGGTGGTGCTGGAATATGAATTTTGCATAAATATGATGAATTATGTATGTGTTATATAAGCTTCCCATCCTCCTCCATGTCTATGTTTATTACAAGTTATCTTCCAATTGATATTGCACCTTTTTAATGGGCGAGCATCAAAGAACTAAAAAATGTAAATCATAAAAATCTTTTGCCTAATTACATGTTAGAACTGCAAACTGTGTCTTTAGAATCACTCCACTGAGGCGCACCTGTGAGACAATCCTGCTGTTTCAACAATGTGATGATTGTCTACACCTCTTAGGTGGATAGATTTTCTTGGCAATGGGAAAGTTTTCACCAACAAAAACCTTTTACACATTTGGAAATGAAAACTGTGGGAGACAAAAACATTTCTGTCCATTTCAGACATATTGTTTTACTTGAACTCATGCTAAAGCGACATCAATAGTGTCTACATTTGTGTTGTGTACACAGGCCGACTTGCTAGCGTCGGAGTCAGGAGTCGGCTACGAAGTGGCACGAATTCAGTAAAATTCAATCCAGTCACAACCATGAATGATGTATCATGAATAGAGATCCGATGTTTTATGTTCGCCTTTGCGAAGTTGGAGAAGGGAGCACCCAGGGGTTAATTTGAGCCGGTACCTCTGAATTTTGGCCTCCCTGTGTTCCGGTACTTATTTGGGCAGATCCGGTCCCTCTTGTATTAAAAGAAAATATGAAAACGTTTTAAAAATGTTTAAAATACAACAATAATGTGCATAGATACATTTACAGACCAAATCCTTAGAATTTCATGTTGTTTAGTAAGATTCAACGTCATTTGAAAGAGTCGGAGATCTGTTGATGCGCTGACGCCAACAAGCCACGCCCCTGACACAAACGAATAACCTTTCGAAATTCGCCGCCTCTGAGGAGCAAGCAGAGAGGAAATAAACAGTGACTACTTCAACGCCAACATGTCAAAAAGACAGTTAAATGTGCTGTTTTTTCAAAAGGAAGGAAGAGTCAGAAAAGCCTCCACAAGCGGCGACGAGGGCAGCTGCAGCGGTCATGTTGACGATCAAAACCGGCTGCAGCAGGAGGCTAGCGCCGCCACAGCTAGCCTGGCTCACCTCCAGTGAGCCTAGCCGGGTCTAACGGGATGTGGGGTGTCTTGGACAGCTAAAGGTGAGGATACCGTCTAATAATAGGCCGCCGTGCCAATCTTTAAATACCGTAATAATAATAATGGAAGATTTGTGATTTATTGTGAGCTCTTTTTTGTTTGTTTTACAAGTTGGACCTGTTTAGAAAGGAATTGCTGACTGTAGACTCTTAAGTCCCACCTGTGGTGATGTGGGCATTCACCTGTGCTGCGCAGAGGAGGCTAAATAACTGTGAATTGTCGTCATAACATTTATACCATGGATATTATTTGAAAAGGAGGCTTGTAAGTCCCACATCATGGCAAGTGGGCATTTGTGTGTTGTTTTCTGGATACGTTCCGGGACCTGAGCCCCTCTCTCACCCCTGAGCCGTCATATGTACTTAGCCTTCTGGCACCTTATGATTTACAAATTAAGCAATGGTTTTACATGTTTTTTTTCTGTGCGTTCCGGGACCTGTGTCCATCTCGTCACCGCTGGGGTGTCATATGTACTTTGCATTCCGGTACCTTATGATTTACAAATTAAGCACTGGGAGCACCACTATCACACCTCCCTCCACAGATGGTCTTGCTGAGAGCTAAAGTAGTGCATTGCTTCCCATCTAGAACCAGCACAACTTTTTTTGACATACAATATTGTATGATTATGTATGCCATGATACATGTAAGACAACAGGGTTTATCTCAGTTGATCTAAATATTTGGCCCATAACATAGAACTTGTTGTATTTACGGCCACAAGTTTAGTGCAATCAGATCAAGTTACCGTGGCGACTCTACCCTGCTCGACTTCCTGGCTTCCTCATGGCTGCTTGTAGCTTTATTTATCATTCTGTTTCTTCTAAGTAATGAGCTGCGGTCCTGCTTCACATGTTCATCCTGGTGATGGAACTGGTCTATACTGAGTGGGAAGACTGTGCTGCTCATTTGTTATGCTGTTTACTCAAACGCTCATATGTCAATCAGTTTGTGAGGATATCAATATTTTCCTTAACATAATCAACATTTCCCTGATTATTTTCAGGAAGTGTAGAGTTTTGTGCACTCTTCTGTTACTTCAGTGTTCTATTTTGTAAAGTTATTCAAAGAAAAGAAGATACGATGCCCTTCACGTCATCACGAGATGCTCAAAGCAGCTGCAGCCACCATATGAGGTTGTATGAGGCATGAGGTTTAAACCTGACCAGACTTTAACCATTGTGTTGATATGTCATAAAAAAAAGCAGTAAATGTTTGTGGTGGGTGTCCTACGTCGTTTATGGTCACAGTCTGTTTACAGTGATGCTGTGGCAGTTAAAGTCTCAACGGTATTTGACAAACGCTCTTTGTGGGAAGCCTTTTTCACCTCCTTACCTGGACTTTCTCACTTTAAAATGATTTCAAAATCTGACTTAGAATAAATAATAAATAGTAGGTTTTTGACATTGACATCAGTTGAGAGGTGGCTGCATCTTTTACAGACCCCAAAGGGTGACTTGTGCACTGCTATGATGCTGCGTTCCAGCTGAACTTGGAAGTTGGATGTTTTTAGACCCCAGGCTGCTCTGGCATCACTAGTGTGAATACATTTTTGTGAAATATACTGTTTTTAGCGCTTATTTGCTAATACATAGCAGTACTGTTCATCTTCTACCTATAGACATGTTGCTATAACATTTATACACACAAAATACCCACAACGTGTGTTTGTTGTTGGTGGAGGGCTTCTCCCATCTTCCACTGGAACGTGATCAGTTCAGTTTAGACTTAACTCTCAGTTCCAACATCCAAATTCCGAGATGAAAGGAACACATCATAAGACGGGGAATGCTGCTGTTTGACGTTGCGGGACGAGAACGCGTCGTCAAACTCCTTGTAAACCTCTGGTGTTCATGGTTGACCTTCATTTCTGCGTCTACCGTCACTGCCCTCAAGCTGTCATGCTTGCAGAATTGGAGCAAAGATAATTAATTGTTTGTTAGATCACAAGATTCACCATGAAAAATCCAGAAACAAAAAGTGGTTATATTGAGGCTCCATTATTGTCTGGGAGAAATGAGTAAAAGAGCACTTTGTGCATCACTTGTGTCTGGCTACATGAAGAGTGGGAAGGCCCGTTGCTGGCGCTCCTCCAGTTGTCACACAGACAACAAAAGCCCCTTGTGTCTAAATCAAACACATTAGAATTTCCAAACTTATTCTGTGGGAGGATGCTGCCAGAATAACTACAAGCCTTTTTTCACTCATTTACCCACAGAATTAAATGTTCCACCTTTTTCTTTTATAAGGCATTTGTTCATAAATTCTTTTGTAGTTTATGAAAAGGAAGTTTAACACATTTACAAATAAATGTCTGTAGCGAAAGCTTGTTGATACAAATATAGGCAGCACAGCTTTAAATAGGAACATGTCTGCTGTGCATATACGGTTGCAGCCTCTTAACTCTCCATTTGTTTTTTTTATCAACTTAATGACAAGCACCTCCCTGCCAGCTGTAGCCCCTCCCACATTTGATGATAACTGAACGAGAGAGCACCTGTCTACAGTAGCGCTTTTGTCACGGCTACAAACATTCAACCGAGTGTAGTTTGTCTTAATATCTGACTGTGCTTATAAGAAATAAACAATCTTTTCTTAATAGTTTAATATAATGTGTGTATACAAATCTATAACTTTTAAAATAATACGTTTTTGTAGAAGATCTGACTGAGTTTGTCCGACCTTCATCAGGTATCTACGTGACGTTTCGGTCTGATGAAGGTCGGACTGACTGAAATGTTAAGTTGTAAATTAATGCAGGAGTTTTTCTCTTCGTAATCAGCACACATTTTCTGTCTCGCTAGTTTTTTAGGGCCTGAGCCTGAAGGTACTTCAGGTGAAGACCTTATTATGTTTGTTTTACACTGTTATTTAGGCACGGTGGAGATGATAAGAGTCTTATCAGTAGCAAAAACAGCATCACTCTGGCCTCAAACAGCTGTAAGTGTTTTAAAATCAAAGGATGTCTTTGACAGCTGTATGATTAAAGACTGTTTTTATATATATATATATATATATATATATATATATATAATCAAAATGCACATGAAAAATGCATATGCCTAACATGTTGGAATGAATATGTTTTTCTTTACTACAGTTACAACATTCACAGTTAAGAGAAGCGAACTAAAAATAAACTGGTTTACATCTATCTAAATAGATATCAGTCCAGGGACATCATTTGCATTTTATTGTTGTCTTTCTATTATAGTATTTTGTCATTTTAATTAATTCTCTGCTGGTTTTGGAAATCTCAATGTTTTATTCTTGTTAGAGGTATTCTTAACATATGCTGCACACACACACACACACACACACACACACACACTCACACCCATCCCTTTTGTTATTGAGAATCTAATAGACGGCCGCCTGAGTAAATTCTGTAATAATGGCATGAGGATGAGGTGAAAATGGAAATGGTGGCTGTTTGTCAAACCAATACATGACCTCTACATCTGAAGACCCGTTAAGCTCTTAAAGCTGATATCACCTGTCGCTCTGCTGTTTGCCTAAGCGCTATGTACATAAACACACCTGCTCAAGATTCCACTGAATTCTGATTACAGCCCTCCATCAATTCTCTGGGACTTATTTTCCACATCTCCTAGCATTGTGTTAACAGGCGGAAGAAATAATTCTTCTTCCCTCATACTTTTTAATAGCCCGCAATTTCCTCTTTCTCCTCGTTGTTGTCACTTCTGTGTTGACCAATTTAGATAGCCCACGATACTTTTTTATTTCTTGCACGCGTCCTCTTTTGTCTCTCTCAAAGCTGGCAGATATGCCATCGATCTTCATGAGGTTTTGATACACATCGTTTCACCTCCTGCAGTACCTGCTTTATCAGGAGATTGGAGGAGGACGGATGACTGATCAGACTGATATAGCTTCTCTCGCATTTCAGTGACAACCCCCCCTTCTCTTTTCTCATTCCACTTCATCCTTCTTTCCTCTCCTCCTCTTACCACCTACAGGGTAATTGAAATTTGAACAGATTTAGCCCTGGGTTTGACTCCTTTTGACACAATTGCACATTCTTTTTAGTGTATTTCTAGCCTGTTTGGTAAAGCCAATCACTGCACATAATTTGAAATATAGTTCATAAAGTTGAGATTCATGCTTTCCAGTGGTTCACTGTGGTTCAGGCTTCCACTTTTAATGCATGCTTAAGCTGTTCCAAAGATCCAACATCTCCAGAAAATTAAATTCAGCACATCATGTGAATGCTGAGCAAACTAACCAACCAAAAAAGCAAATTTGTTCAACCTTCAAAAAGGGAAATTGCTAAACCCTTGAGCAGGGAATCAAAAGTCCTCTATAATATTTCATCCAGAAACAGGTCAACTTGATAAAGGAATTTATATGAGGATGATTGATTCCCTAAAATGACTAATTTCCTTTGTGCAGCTGATATCAGTGAGCTGATATTACATTGGAGGGAATCGGGTACTTGAGGAGAATGAGATGTAACGAAGGTTACATAGCAGGTTAACTTGTCAGGAGTCGCAAACAAGAGGCAACCTTGACTGGATGCTCATAAAACACAGGAATCCTTGTTGACAATATCTGATGCAAAAGGCTGCCTGTCCATGGGAGGAAAATGTACAATGGCATGCACTTCATTGATTTAATCTGAGCATAGCTGAAGAACTGCTACACCACTGATGGCACTGAGATGAAATGATTAATTTCTATGCCTGATAAACCTTCACCAATAAGACTATCTCTGGCTCTTTCCCCAGAAGAAAAGCAATTTACTTTCTGTTTTTCCACATTATTTGCATTGATGCCAATAATTCCTGCATTTCATGATAAGGAGCCATGAAGGATTTTCAGGTAATACACACATAGATCAAATCATAGCACTTATTGAGATATGTCACAGTGAGATAGTTGGTGGGTTTATATACATGGTAACTATGACGCTGCATAGGTAAAGTCTGATTGGGCCGTTTAATTTGATGACCGCTGTTGTCCCTATATACAAGAATTTGGAGAAATTTATATTTTATTTGTGGAACTATGTCCACCTCTGGCCAGCACGGTAGTGCAGTGGTCAGCACTGTCACCTCACAGCAAGAAGACTCTGGGTTCCAGTCCCGGCTCCAGAACAGGATTTTCTGTGTGGAGTCTCCATGTTCTCCCTGTTCCTGCGTGGGTTCTCTCTGGTTTTCCAGCTTCCTCCCACAGTCCAAAGACATCAAGAGGGGACGAGGCTGATTGATACTCTAAATTGACCGTAGGTGTGACTGTGAGTGTGAATGGTTGTCTGTCTCTATGTGTTGGTCCTGTGATGGACTGGTGACCTGTCCAGGGTGAACCGCACCTCTCGCCTGAAGGCTGCTGGGATAGGATCCAGCCCCCCCCGCGACCCTTAACAGGATAAGCGGAAGAAAATGGATGGAGTCATGGATGTATGGATGTCCACCTCCTGACCAGTGGGTGGCGGTATACCCCCTTGTAGGTGGTTGCTATTGTCCCTCTAGTTCACTCTTTCTGTCACAAAGAAATTTGCAACCAGCAAGCCACATCCTTGTCAAACTCGGCTTTAAAATTATTGTTAAAAAAGCCAGTGCTGTACATGTCCCACCATTTATCCAGAAACGTTTTTTTTGTTGTTGTTGTTGTTGATGATGACACGATGACATCTCCCTTAACTTAGCACTGTTCAGCTTCTGGGTGTATTACCACACTGACCTATATTATATATATGCAGAACATCAAGCCAACGTGTTTTGAAGTATGTATATGCATGAATAAAACTGTCCCCAACCACATTATCGGCATTTGTTTTTCTGAAAAGATCAGCTACAATTTCATGTTTATATGTGCAATATTGTGTAAACATTACGACCAGATACCTTGAGGAACATTAAAGGAGGTGCTACAGGAGTATTGGGTGAGGTACTCCCAAAGCAGGAGTTGTGTTCTCAGCAAGGAGTTGGACTCATTGCCAGGAGGGGTTGATCTCCACCTGGGCTGTGCCTTGTCGCCAATCCTGTTTGTGATTTTGACATGGCATAGTCATTGCTGTGAGGGGCTGTAGTTCAGTGGGCTGAGGAATGCATCACTGCTTTTTGCAGATGATGTAGTCCTGCTGGAATCATCGGTCTGTGACCTTCAGCTCTCACTGGATCAGTTTGTGGTCAAGTGTGAAGTGCCTGGGATGAGGACCAGCACCTCTAAATCTGAGGTCATGGTTCTCAGCAGGAAATAAGGTGGATTGTCTACTTTAGGCAGGGAATGAGTTCTTACCCCAGGTGAAGGAGTTTAAGTATCTTGGGGTCCTGTTCTCAAGTGAGGGAACTGTGGAGACTCGTGACTGGAGAATCGGAGCAGGAGATGCTTGCTGTTCTGTGCCGTTGATACGAAAATACAGTTGAGCCAGAAGACAAATCTCTCGATCTAAGTCTTCATTCCTACTTTCACTTACGGTCATGAAATTTGGGTCACAACAGAAAGAACCAGACTGTCAATACAAGCTACCAAAATGGTTTTCCTCAGAAGGGTGAATGGCCTCTTCCTCAGGGAAAATGAGAAATTCGGTCATCCGAGGGACTCGGAATAAAGTCAAAATAAGTCTGTTTAGGTGGTTTGTGCATCTGGTCACTGTGCCTCCTGGGCGCCTCCCCAGGGAGGTGTTTTAGGCACATCAAGCTGGGAAGAGGCCGCAGAGCAAATTGTGGACAAGGTGGAGGGGCTACATTCTTACACTGGCCTTGGAATGCCTCAGGATCCCCTGGTCCTCCCCCCCATAGATGGTTTATTATGTGGCAGGGGTTCCCTGCTAGAATTGCTACCCCTGCGATCCAATTTCAGATAAGTGGCTGAACATGAATGATGGATGGATGGATGAATTGATGGATTTAAAGTCCTGTTTTAGTCAGAGTAACACAATAAGTCAACTTTTTCTTTTAAAAAAATACTGACTGATATTGCGAAATATTGATTTAACTGAACTGGGGAGGGTTTTTCCAAACAACCTAAAAATATTATTTGTAAAAAAAAAAAAAGTAACATTTCATTCTCGTACACTAATTTTTGTGACGAATGAAATACCACAGATCATTTAGATTAAAAAAATATTCTTTTTATAAGTAAAAGACCTATAGCTATATGTGCTTACATTACAGGTGGTGGGCAGAGTCTCCATGCTATGCTACAGGGCAAAAAATACCATGCAGACATCAATGTGGTATTTGAACATGGGCGTACACATGTACACACATTTTTAAATACTCATAAGTATTTATTTAAATTCAAGGAGGCGCTTTATAAATATATACATAATGAAACTCATTTATGTGACAAAAATTACAGACTTTTCAAGATAGGAGTCGGTTATCAAATTGGCTTGGTTATTGCTCCAAGAAGCACACAAAACTGCATTCATTTCCTTGCTTTTGTATTCTTTTGTGCTTGGTGCCATATTTGGCAGCATGCAGGCCAGGTATTTTCTACCTCAAGCTTCACAGCACACACAGGTTTAAATCTTAGCCCTTGCCTTCACTGCGCAGCATTTGCATCTTCTCCCTGGCTCCTTCAAATGCTCTGTTTCTACCATCTAGCTCACAAGGGAAATGCTGAAGATTCTAGCATAAAAGTGTAAAGAGATTGTGAAATGCTGTGTTTGTTGAGTAAAACAAACATATGGGGGGGGGGGGTGATCCTCTGTGTTCTTTAAATCTTTAGTAGTCAAATAGTATAATTGTAGAATTAGCTTCTTGATGAATCTGCCATTTTTGACACTGACCTCAAACTTAAAACTCATTCAGTCTCACCCCCGATAGGAAATGAAAATATCCCCTTATCTTAGAATTAGATTCAGTCCCTCGTCATCACCACCATCCTCCTACACACAACTGTAGAGTGCCTGAAGATGTTTTAATATTACATGCCATCCTTTTGGTTTTAATAATTAAAGGCTGAATCATTGATGTTGATTCTAAGATTTCAGTTAGCTTATGAGAGAAAACAGCTGCACATGAAAAGCACAATTTGTTATTTGTTGGTGTGTATTGTTGTTGTTTTTGTTGTTTTATATTCTCGTTGCTTTCCAGCTTTGAACATCCTTTGGTGTTGACACAAGGTGTGTCATCAACTAAAGCTAATATAACACCCATTAATGTTTAATCCCTGCATCTCTAAAGTGGTGCAGCTGGACTCAGTTTAGAAGTTGTACACAGCTAAAGGTTTAACAGATATCTGTACTGGGACACAGGTGGTAAACTATGGCACAGACGATGCAGATGGACTGTGCATTAACACAATAAGACATTTTCTAGCAGGTTTCCTGGGAGAACAGTAATTGCCAACGAAAATATTAGGTGGAAAGGGATTTCTGGTTAAATTACCTGACATTAATTTTAGGCATTTGGAGCAGCCGGGGTCTTGCAATTTGCATTAGAGCAAAAGGGGCAGACATGGTGTGATGCTAAATGAAGGATAAGGTTAGAAATGGGAAACCAAAGTGTTGAGAACAGATAAAGGGCTTGGGGAGGAAAAAGAGCAAGGAGAGGTGGGGAAGCCAAGCCTTTGCAGGTGGCCCCATCACCACCCAAACGTGCTGGTAATAGCTGCCATTCATTATCGATGTGCTGCTGCCTGCTGCAGGACCAAGTACCCCATCCATCCCTGTCAGCTAGTGGCATGTCAATGACAAAACCTTAATTACACCATTAATTAATAGAACGATTTTTTTCCAGCGTGCGCTCTGCGCCTGATGTTCGTTAAGCCTCCTCGTGAGCGATTGCTCATGCCACAATACCATTTAGCTGACAGAAGTACACAGAGAAAAACCAAGTCAATGAGATGGCATTCCGAGAAAGGAGGGACCCTGAAAAGCACCACAGAGTTCTATCGATTGACAAGATACGCAGAGAAAGTGGTTGATCTTGTTAGATACATCATCATTTCAAGTAATTCACATCCTCTCAAAGCCCCCAACCCCCCCATCCTCCATCCCCTGTTTATTTGACATACAATGAGAATGTCCGAATGCTAGAGGACAAACTGTTGCTGAAAGAGAGAACAGATGTATAAGTGATCTAAATCATCCATGAAAAACTTCAGATTAAAAAAACTAATGTGAAGTTCACTTTACACCGTTTCACTTCCAGTCTAATGTGATGTGTTTAAATATCTAAAATGAAACCTTTTTGATCCACTTTCCCTTTGTTTCGGTGCTGTGAAGAAAAACGATTTAATGATTGCATAGTATGAGTTACAGCACACATAACATGGCTACAAGAGAGTGACGTTACAATGGATGAAATTTCAGGCAAACTCACTGTGACTGCATGGTTTCTCTCGCTATTTGTGCAAAAACAATGAAAAACAGTTAATGTCTGCTCATGAAGATATCGCAGCATTAGTAGAAGCATATAGAAAAGGAAGCTGAATGAAATTAGCCCTGAAATAGAAGCCAGGAGAGGGGACAAACAATAAAAAAGGAGATGAAGAAAGGGCTGCTATGCTTGAAATTGACAGTGGAGTGCAGAGGGGCTGGTTATAGAGCTGTGACCGGTGTCAAGGCCTCATCAGCTGCAAAGGGATGGCAGGCCAAAACGCTGAATAAAGCATCAGACCACCTGACTGTGGCAGACGAGCAGCAGAAAATGGCCAAGCTGATAGCTGGGCAAAATAAAAAGCAGTTTCATGAAATCTCTTATCATTATTACACCACCAAGGATGATGGAATAAGAAGATTATTAAGAACAAATTCTGCATTGATCCATAAGGAAGCCAGAGGCATTGTTAAAAATTAGAGCCCTAAGATGCAGTTTACGTCTCTTGAATCCCTCTTGAATTTCTTCATTCTATTTCGGTGAAAGGTGTCAATTGAGACAGAATGACTTGACCTTTACAGCGATAGTTGCAGTTCTGCATCTACTCTTGCTTCCCAAAAGAATGACATTATTTTCTCAGCATAAAAATCTCTGGTGACTAACCTAGTTAAGAATTTACAGACAATTTCTGTATAGTTTTCAAGATAGGGCTGCTATTAAGTCCTTTTATGTTTCCATTTCCATCCATTTTCTTCCGCTTATTCCTGTTAAGGGTTGCGGGGGGGGGGGGGTGGAGCCTATCCCAGCAACCTTCAGGCGAGAGGTGCGGTTCACCCTGGACAGGTCACCAGTCCATCACAGGATCAACACATAGAGACAGACAACCATTCACACTCACAGTCACACCTACAGTCAATTTAGAGTATCAATCAGCCTCGTCCCCTCTTGATGTCTTTGGACTGTGGGAGGAAGCTGGAGTACCAGAGAGAACCCACACAGGTACAGGGAGAACATGGAGACTCCACACAGAAAGATCCTGTGATGGAGCTGGGACTGGAACCTGGAACCTTCTTGCTGTGAGGCCACAGTGCTGACAACTGCACCATCGTGACACCTCCCTTTGTGTTTGAAAATAAAAATATTACGATGTATTTCAAGCCTTTTCACATCAACTATTTAAAAGTTGTAGTCTTAATAATGTGCACACAACACCTGTGAGAAAGTAATTTTAAAAAATGTCACTGAATAAAACATTGACATTTACTTCCATCAAGCACAAGGAACATATTGTTCAAATTATTCAACAATCAGCCATGTCTTTGGTATCACCAGCTTCCAGACAATATCACTAGTGCAAGATGAAAAGGTAATTTTTGCTGCCAACCACTTAAGGTGAGATGAAGGTAAGCAATTTTATAAATAAACAAAAAACAGGAAGTAGACTAAAGGAATCAGGCGATTTTCATGGTAAGGATCATTCAGCAAAAATACACAGTGACTGTCCAGCAAAGATGTGTTAGTGGTGTGTGTTGGGATGGCAGTCAAGAAAGGATCCCAGACTGTAGACATCCTCTATCAATGTACAGCACGAGTGGAGTCTAACGTATGTAACACGCTTCAATGACATCGTATTCACCAGGGTTCATAGGACACTGTCGTAGAAATACCTCATTCAGTGACACTGAACAAACTAATTTGACACAAAATAAATGTTCCAAAAACAATGTCACAGGACAATCTTTTGTCCCATGATATAAAGTTGATAAAAGAAAGCTGATGAACAACAGAAAATCTGGATTGCTTAGACTTCATTATAATGAGCAAGATAAAAGCCTAGAAGTAAAAGTGCTGAAATTTCATGATAATTGGCAATTTCAATGAGACTTGAAGCTCCAAAGTTCCCTTATGATTTAAGAATATAATCCAAGTCTTAATTAGGAGACAGATACTTTATTTTTGCTTTTGAATGTGACCCATGAACTCATACTGGGGCCCTTTAATGCTCTTACATATTTTTACTCTGCAATATAAACAACATTTCAAACAGCGAGTTTAAAATACTGTATGTAAAAAATTATCCTTGTCAATGCAATACTCACATTTAAGATGAAATATTTCAAGTTCCTACCAGTTTTTTTTTTTCAGTTTCCGGGTTGAGCAGATGTTGTTATCGTCACATGACCAAAGAATGGAACAAGCTGTTCACTTATGGAGGAGGAGACGGCAGGCTCACCTCTGGTTTTGTTTGGTCATAGACAGGTGTCCCTCCATTGTCTTATGCCATAAAAGGAAACGTATGGCTCAGTCTGTTATTATTCTGCTGTAGTAAAAAAAAAAACCCCAACAACACAGGCTTGTTTGTATTAAGCTAATCGTAATTGAACTGGTTGCTGCCAGGGTTTCCTTACCAAATAATGTTGGGCATATGATCATACGTCTTGTACATCTTTGTGCTGGGATGTTGTTTCGGTAAACTGTGCTAGTTCTTGCTCCCGACCTCCCAACTGAAATTTTATTTCTGAGGACAACACGTAAGCCAGTTGCTAACATTCAATAGAAAACAGCAATTTGTTATTCTTCATGTCAGACCTGAGCTGAGCCAGAATCAAAAACACACTTAAGTGAGGTAACAAATGCAGAATTAAACGTTGGTTTGTTCTGGCTGTGGAAAGTGTCAGTCTACTGAAAAAAATAGTTATTTGTTTCTGTGCAGGTGAAAAAACAACCAGAGAAAAGCAATGTGTGCTACAGTATGCCTATACATACATAGAGGTAAATAGGTTGTAAATAATCAGGCATTAATTACACACATGCAGAACAATTCACTGCATGATCCTTACAGCTAATCATGGAGTGTTGTGTCATGTTTATGCTAGGTGGAAAGATAAGTCCCATCATTATCATAAAGCATGCAAAGTCTATGCTGGACTTGCTCCAGTGGGTGCTGTTTGGTTGTTAGATTTTCCTCCGTGCTACAGTTGATTTACTGCTTTATGGAAGTAACAAATACTCTCAGGTATTGTAATAGCTGGAACCTAATGCCACTGTGGCTGAAAAGCTCTCGCTTAGAGAGCTGGCTCTTTATTATTGTGTGATCTGTATCATTATTACAATAAGCACACAGGATAATCACACCCCATTACTTATGTTTGATATTAATGGGGTCAATATAAATAAATTCTCCCTGTGTTTCAAATGGCTAAGCAAGAAAACACATAGTCCCTTATCTTGCTGCTAATTCAGTCCGGGTAAATGATGGGGCTTTGTGCTACTGCAGCCTGGGAGAGTGAATATATAAACCTTCCTTATTGATCTTCTGAGTGGTTCTGAGCTGAGTGTCTGCATACACGACCATACAGTGACAGAAAACTAGTCCGGTCCTGAAAAAGCGTGTGTGTGTGTGTGTGTGTGTGTGTGTGTGTGTGTGTGTGTGTGTGTGTGTGTTCAGCCTTTTTCAGTATGCCTCTAGAAAGACTAGAGATGTTTTATTGATAAAAACAAGCTGTGTCTGTCTGTCTGTCTGTTTGTGAACATGGACAGTTTGTGTGTAAGGAGAAGAGGCGAGCATAGCTGAAGAAGAAACGATCATGCTAGTACATATCCACATGCACTAATGGAGTATGGCAGACTGTGTGTGTGATGCTGGAATCCGTCAGATCTCCCTGCCCGGCCTCACTCTCTGTGTGTCCTGCTTGAAATTTCTGTTTGATTCATCGCTGGGGAGAAGAGGCAGTCATTAATACACCGCAGTATCTTCCATGTCCTTTGGTGCTGAGGGAATCCTTTACCGCATCCCTCCTCCAAACTTATGTAAATCAAAATGTGCATCAAAAGCCATTTGCCACATTAAGCACAGCCTGCAAATATATGTGTACATGCAAGCAACCTTGACAAGCCGAAGACTCCCTGCTGCATTTCAAATTCCCTCACCTCATTTAAAAATCACCCATCTTTAAAAAATGAAGACATAATCAACCAGCTTGATTTGAAAATCAATGCATTCGACTTGTTTACTAATGAATAAGAGATATGTGCTATTTGCGTCCATCAGAAGTTTGATATTTTCCATCTTCTAAGATATACAAGAGAAAAGAATAATACAGTATTTGCAGTGAACATTGTGTTCATGCTCTGTGTTTGCTCTTTGCATATCCATAAGCATAAGGTGCTTCTTTTATGACATAATTTGCAAATCAGTTCTCAAGAGATCTTAGGAAACGCATTCAGATGACACTGACCTTCTGTGCAGTGTCAAGTCGGATTCTTCAGAGCGGTGCTCAACCAGCGTCAGTGCACCTGTTCCAAGAGCACCACCACATGTAGGTTTACAGAGAATGAACTCCACAAGTGCGCATTTAAAATGATCAGGCTCACTTTGTTACGTTCTTGTGAAACAGAAACCATCATTTGTAATTTAGAAATGTCCCCAGTGCATGATCAAACTTTTTTATATGTGCTCTTGCACTTTGCTTTTGAGGATGAAAGAAAGATTTTTTTTCCCAGTGTTTAGTGGTCTAAACGGAAAAAAAAAGAAAAAGCTATATACTTATACTAACTTGGCATATTCATTTTATTTTAAAACCTAAACACTTGTGCAGATATTTAATAGCCCAATGCAATAGTTCTATTAAAAAAATTGAAAGATTTTGAATATGGGTATTAATATCACTTTACATTCAGTGAAATAATGATGATCTAATAAAACTATGAGAAAAAGGGGGGAAAAAATACAGCGAAGCAGTCCACTACCGTAATTCATAAATGCAAAATTTCAGCCAGAAAGTAATTTCCTCTCTAACTTTAGTAACACAGCAAACAGCCTTTCTTTTGATTGTTTCCCAGTATCATCATCTACTGTAGGTAGTACTGTAGGTAGTACTGTAGTTCAACCAGAGCTAAACCTCTGCAGTAATGTTTGTCTCCTCACTGGACCTCTCACAGGTCATCAGTTCACACAGTCACAGCCTTAAACAACTTCAAAGAACCTCTGCTCTTATCTGAGTGACACTTATCACCTGTTTCATAGACTATTGGCCAAGTGGCAGTGCATATTTATTTGTTTCATTGTTTGACAAAGTTCACTCATTTTCAGTAATGACTTGTCAACAAGGGGCAGCATGGCTCAGAGGTAGAGTGGTCGTCCGGCAACCGAAGGGTTGCTGGTTCAACCCTCACTTCCCCCAGTAACCATGTCCAAGTATCCTCTAGCAAGATACTGAACCCCTGATTGCTTCCCTGCGACAGACTGGTGACTCATCCAGGGTGAACCTTGCCTCTCACCCAATTTCAGCTGAGATAGACTCCAGCTCCCCCCCCCCCCCCCCACACACACACACACACACACAGCCCTTAACAGATAAGTGGTATAGAAAATGGATGGATGTTTGTTTTCCATGATCCAGTTTATTGAAAGAATGTCTAAAGGACAGAGTGATACACTGGTGCACAGTGTTGAGTTCTCATCACTGCTGGACTCATGTGGATCACCAGTTTAATAACAGGTTCCGCTCTTTACACCACTGGTGTTCTTCCCCAGTTGGAACACAGCACCCACAGCAGCTCCACCAGCCTCCCAAACTGTGAGGTCTTGCCACCCCTCCACCTGTTTCTCCTCTATCTCTCTCCTCTGGGATACTCTGGCACAAATAAATATGGGCGGCCATCACATACATCATCCACATTGGAACCATCGGAATATTCAGTCATGATGCTGGACATAAATTATTGTTGTAGCTCCTCTGGCCTTTTTGGCCGGCCTTAATTAAACCATTTATTGGTGTTTCATGTCCATGGCAATAAAACTAGAGATGCACTTTATAGGTTTACAACTTCTTCTGTCCTCTCTCTGTCTTCCTCCGTCCTTTCTTTTGCAAACTTTAATGGTCTATGTGGCAGGCAACTAAATGTTTCACTCTGATAAGAGTCAGCGTGACCCCCCCCCCCCAACACTGATAAAGAGAGTGAAAGTGAAACAGCAATGTCTGCGAGTCCTTACAATGATTCTGTCAGAGAGTGGAAATAACAATCTGAGCCAATCAGAAGTAAAAAATAGACAATTAATGGACAGACTTGGGTGCTGACAGTTTCTATGTAAAAAATTTTTGTGGAACTGAACCAGCAGCCCCAAAAGAAGAGGCACTACATGGGCACCTGTTTGTATTATATTGCTGTTGCTTCATGGTTGCTGGTACTCTCACTACATATTGGAGCAATTGAAAATATTTTGGTCCTGATCAAATGTTTCAATCAAAAAAAACAAATTAGGCCCCTTGTTGGGAACTATTGGAGTTTTTTTATATGACAAAGTTCTTTTTTTGGATTTGTTCATCAAGTCCTCAAACTCAAGACTCAAATCTGACTCAGGTTCAAGTAATTGGACTAGAAGATGCTTCACTGTGCACACAAGGGTCATCCTGTTTATTTAAAAAACAAAAATAACTGACAACAAAGATATTTCCAACAAGTTTGAAGGTAAACAAACCAATTAAATGTTGAACTGTCAAAGCTTAGCTCAGATTGTTGTTGGAACACGAATTAGCCACTGAGACGTTAAACTCTGACTCTGCTAACGGGGGTTCGTGCAGACGGGTTGGTCAACATTACAATGCCAGCAACTCTCATCTCTACAAGTGGGACTGTCCTTACCTCCAATGTCATAACGTGATATGGCTCCAAGCGGTCATCATTCATTTCTCAGAGTTTGTTTGACAGTGTGTATTATTTCTTGGCTCTGTAAAGCATTCACTGCTGACAGCCTTTGTGTCTGTAAAAAGATATTGTAAATGTAAGTTATAGACAGGCATTTCAATAAGGATATATGCCAGAGGCCTTTTTAATGCACAGATGCTTTCCTCTGGTGAAGCGGATTGAAGCGGAGGTAGTTTGACCGCAATAATTAAAATATACAAAAGGGGCTAAACAGGAGAATAGATTGCTGTCACGGTTGGTAATTTCATGGCTTGATTGATTGCTGGCATATTGTATTGCTCATACTGAGGTGATTAATCCTTCTTCGCATAGTTCAAAACCTCGGTGACTCGGACTTGTTTGTCTTGCCAGCTGTGCTGTCAAATGCAATTGTATGTCACCTTCTCTTTGTTTCCATGATTCTCTTCTTAATTCCTCTTTAAAGAAACCCCTCATCCTTTCTGATGTGTGCGCACGCATCTGTGAGACACCACAAAGGTGCTTAAGTGAATATTATTAACCTTGCATTGTTTACTCAGCCTTACATATATGCACGAGTAGGCAGTCTTTAGTTCCACACTGATAAAAACTGAAACATTCAAGACAGAAAATAAAACCTGTCAAAAAGGTACACAATTGAAATTTATTAAATTAATGAGATGAAAAGAATATGAAAGGGCGGCAGCAGGTAGACCAGATGACGAGGTCAGTGGGAGACACTATAAACCTGATTATGATTGATGATGACAGATCAGAACATGTGTGCAGGCAGGGGAAAATTAATTGGAAAATTAGTAACCATGGTTAAATAATGTGTAGATAACAAAAAATATGCGTATACCTTGTTCAAAATGGCTACACAGGAAAACAACAGCACAACAGCAGAGCTCTCTATTGAGTATTTGATGGTGATATTTCATTTTTCCACATTTTCCACCCATAAACATGATAATAATATCATATTTTAATAGAAATACGCAAAGTCAAACCGGAAAGCATGCATCAGACAATCCATAATTACATCCACCCATATCCTGGGAGGCATGTTTCAAGATACAGATTGAGTGCACATCATGACTGCTTGGTTGTCGACTTTATTGTCTCACAGGGTGCCTTCCAATAAACTTCAGGTCAGAGCATAATATCATAACTAAACCAGTTCAAGATATTGTAAAAGCGAGGCATGATATTACAGATTCAAGGAGTTCAAGGAAATAATTGGACATCCTGGCAGTCATTTAGCTTAATCGCTTTCCTGTGGAAACTCTGATGCGCTGCTCATTTTTCTCCGTACTGCTGGTACTGCTGGGAACATAGCTGATGAAAAATGTGGTTTGCAATCACTCTTTCAAATAATGCTTCTCTAAATGTATAAAAAGGATTGGTATCAAGAAAATTGGAATACTGAAGTGGGCAGATTGTGAAAAAATACAAAAAAAAAATAAATTATAAAAAATGACCAACCGGTATACACTGCCATCTGATACAAACAGACCTTGAAAAAAGCCCAATTAATCGAATTAGACTGATAATAAGACTCCTGACATTACATTCAGGGATTAAATTCAGATTATTTCAATTGTAACACATTTTCTGGACAAAGGACCTGAAGACAGGAGTCTAAAAATAGACTCAAGTGCATTAATTTCTCTCTTCCAGTCGGCCACAGGGTGATTAACACAGACTTGCTCAATTTCTAGATGATTCGTATTTCCCAAATTACAACACATGGTTAAGTGCCTTGGTGTGACTTTGATGCCCTCCTTGTGTCCTCCTCCTTTCTGGCAGAATGTCATGATCACAAGCATGGACAGCACCAGGAGGCAAATATGCAAATATGAATTCAAAAGGGCTTTAAATTAAAGAAAAAGAAAGAAAGAAAGAGAGCAAGACATCCTGGAATGATTGAATAAATCAGCCATTTTGCAAGTCTGAGATAAGGCTGTACATAAATAAACAAAAGTTGCATGTGAGCTTCATAAGTTGGGAAGATATCACAAAACGTCCGCTCTGTCCTTTTGCAGCTAACATACAGCCTCTTACACTTCTGTCATGAAAGTCGAGATTTTACTCACACTTGAATTATCCTGCTAAAATCACTGGCCAGACACTTACTGTGTCTGCACGCTTAATCACAGAGGAGCGAAAAACAGAACCAGAGATAAATGGAGAAAGCTGAGTCTGGCTTGTACACTTTGCAAGGAAAAAACAGAGGTTGCATTTTGTGATGGTAGGATCACTGTTTATAACAATTCGGGCAATTGAGTGATTCAGTAAATATCTTCAGAATCAAAGCAGATTATCATAAGAATACAGATTATCTCACATCTCTGCTTTCCTCTGCTATGGAGGCCATTCTGCCAATACCAACCACAGGGATTCTACATCTTCTCTGCTTTCCTTAACAGCATAAATTGGGAGAGAGGCAGGTGACCAGCCAGTCACTGATGGGCTACAGGTTTGAGCTCTGTGAAAAGAAGCTGGAAAGTAACTAATCCTGGGGAAAACCCAGCTGCAACAGTGCCACTGGACCACTGCATGTAGATTCTGTAAAACACATTTAACACAAATCAAAAATGTGCCCCAAAGAGCCCAAGAGTAGGTCAGATATGTCAACATTAAATTATTATCCGCCTTCCTCCTCAAAGAAAAATTGGGAAATTAAATCCATTATCTAAGAAAACCACTGTGAGTGTCCACAGAGTCCCAGATCAGCCACAATTCTCCTAGTGAGGGGGTCAGCATAGGCAAGTGGAGCATTGGATGGAATAGAATTAATTGCAACATTAATCAACTTTGTCCCAACAGACATTCAAAATAGCACACACAAACACATGAGGCTTGCAATGTCAAAGTTAATATCAACAGTTGTGCACCCTTGTCCTTGCAGTAGATCATTTAGGGGAGACAAAAAAAACCACATCATACAGCCTGGACTGTTTGTTTTTCAGAGTTTTTTTTTTTTTTTTCATCAAACACATTGCAGGTAGCAGGGAAATGTTGATTGAAGTATACTTGATAGAAGTGGTTAGTGTTGGGGAGCCATTATGGTCGTCAGTTAACACTGATGAAACAGGCCACAAGCCCTAATGTGACTTGTCAACTATTTAAGAGGAAAATCAATGATTGTTTACGTCTGACTTTTGTGTATCTGTCATCAAGAGCTGTCCCAAAATCTCTCCTCTGACTGCTAGTAATGAACAGTTCTGTCTGCATGTAATAATTTGTCATAGCCATTAGTCATGCTGCTTTTTTCATGCAGAATCAGAGAATGTGAAAGGGTGTGTGTGTGTGTGTGGGGAGGGGTGTCACATTAATGTATACAAATTATTTTAATATACTTGGGGAAAAAAATCCTAACAGGAAAAACTGTTATCAGCTGTGCTGCGTCGTGATTGATACACTTGGCTCCAGAGGTGCAGACTTAGCAATGAGCTGGTTCCAATGAGTTCAGGATAAACACCTAAACACCCTGGACCAGCGGTCGGCAACCCATAACACTCAAAGAGCCATTTCAACCCATTTTCAATGGAAAAGACAACACTGGCAGCCGCAAACACTTTTTATATTTGAAATAATAAAATATATATATACACACACACACACACACAATTTCCGTAATTTCCGGACTATAAGGCGCACCTGACTGGAAGCCGCACCAGCGAAATTTCTGTAAAAAAACAAATGTGTATATATACAAGCCGCACTGGACCATAAGCCGCAGGTGTTTTAATGTTTAATTACCATATGTAAGGGTTTGTGCACAGAGGGGATTGTCAGGAAAGAGATGGCTGTTTGGGGAAGCTTCCGATTTGTTAAAATTTCCTACAAACAACAAGTTGCATTTATGCATAACTTACAATAACAGTGCACAGCATACAATAACATGTACCGTGCTGTGTAAACTGTCCGGTATCACACGACACATCGCGTTTCAGACACACAAACTTTCACAGCATTCGAAAAGTATTTACTGTGTAGAAATAAACGGTGCGCTCTCAGCGCACGTACCATAAACAGAGCTTACAGCGCTCGACAAGGCTATGCCTAATTAATAGGGCTGCAACTAATGACTATTTTAATAGTCGACTAGTCACAGACTATTGAAACGATTAGTTGACTAATCGGATAATTATTAATTTTTTCTTAAATTTAGCATGAAGTTGATTTAATTATGTGGCAAATGATAATAAACACAAGAAAGATGGGTACAATGAAAAATACATCTTTTATTGAACACACTGCGGATTCAAAGCAGGGGGAAAAAGTAGCGGCTTATAGTCCAGAAATTATGGTGTATATACAATTTTATTTTAATATTTCGAGATCACAATAATCTTACAATTTACAACTACGATTAAACAAATGAACAAACACAAAGAAAATACTTTGTTCAGATATTTCATAGTTTTGGTGTCGCTGGGCTTTCCGCGCATGCCGGCTGCCTGCTGACACGTCGAGTGCTGTCAAACGTCTCTGGAGAAGGCGAATGCTGATCACCGAAATTGCACAAGGTCTGAAGAAAGAAGTTAAAAACTTTGACTTAATAAGAAGACATGATACACGGTTTTGAGACAAATAACAGACACTTCAATCGGACACTTATAATTTATTTTCCCAAGCCAGGCAGAGCCGCAACATAAAGATGAAAGAGCCGCGGGTTGCCCTCCCCTGTCCTGGACAGATATTCCTCACGCACATCTTTTCTTTCGCTGATTTGAGTCCATGAAATCTGGAAGGTGCAAAGAGATGCTTTCAGTTGCCATAATTATAATCTATGTCTTATTTTGAATCTTTTTTTTTTTTCTTCTTTTTTCCAAGGCAGCAGCATTTAAAACTGGATGAGGTAATTTTACATCTTGGTAGTGCTTCCTTAACTCTTTTTTTTTTTCTTCCTAATTTATTAGCCAGACATTAATTGAATGCAAATGGCTACAGAAAATGTCAGAAAAGCACTCATCTCTCTCGTGTTACTGTACCAGATGGTGTATACCTGGAAGAAATCCTGCAAATGCAAATCCTTTAGAAACGCACCTGTAGGTGGTGATCCAGGCCTCAGGAAATGGGAGTGTTTCATGTTTTTGTGTTCCTTCTTTCATTGCTGAGCCAAATGCACTTTTACACACTGGTTGGCAAAAAAGAGAAAACTATTCTCTTCCAGTCTAGTCTAGTTAGAGTTGTTTTTGAAATCTCTGTAAGTCTTCCCTCCTCTGAAGTGAAGATAGTGCTTTGAAGGCATTTTTTCATTAAAAATGCATCAGTGTCAAAGTGGGCATGATGCTGCAAGATTTGACCACATGCATAGAGAGAAATCTGCCAATCCTGCACTTTTCTCCTTGTTACTTACCCCTGACCTGCTTTTAAAAAATAAAGTCAGCAGCATTGCACCATCTCTAATGATGTTTAATCACAGAGGTTCCCTGCATAAAGACTTCAACGCTGGAAGAGAGGATCAAGCGCCTCTGATATCTGGGGACATTTTACGCAGATGGTGATACTCTACTTCACTTGACAGACAAAGAGAGAGACGACACGCCTCAATAAATAGACTGTTGAATAGAGAGAAAACTGCGATAGAAGGCCATGAATTTGTCTGATTTCTTGATATGTTTATATTGCATGTTTTACGTAGATCATGAATAGCTTTGATAGCTGTTTCTCCTCACTGACTGTATGTATGTTCTTGAGAGCAGGGAGGGAAAAACCATCAAAAGTTATTCATGTCAATCTTTAAGCTCTTCTGGGAAAAAAAATAGTGAACAAGGCTGCTTGAAAACCTATAACCATGTTTGCTTATGCTCGCTTCATTCCCCTTGTAACCCATTCTATTTCACAGCAAGTGGAAAGGAACCTAAACCACAGTTGAATTCAAATGCAGATGCAATTAAATGCAAAAAAAAGTCTGAGAGAGAATGTGACTAGGGATGTTTACGTATCCTGGACTTCACTGTGTCACTGCAAAAATGTGGGACTACACTCTCGCTGTATCAAAATCATCTAGAGATGGAACTTAAATACCCAGAATCATTTGAGATGGTTAATTAAAAGATGTTTGATGCTACTTTCTTTTCAAACGATATGCTTTTTCGTATTTATCAATACACCATCAACATTTACATTTAAGGCGTGAATAAATCTAAATGTCTACTACAACTAAATAAATCCAATTATATGGGTGAGTACAGGAGTGAGCAGTCTAACGTCTGGCTGCTGTCAGCAATGCATTAATATGAATCAAGCAACCTCTGTGTGTTGGCTAGCAGCTGTTTTGGGGCCGCGAGTGCAATCCCAAGAAGCACCTCGGTCCCCAACAAGTGCTCGCTGCAATGAGGTGCATCATGGTGACTTTTAATTTCCCTCTCTATATTTGCAGCAGGCCAGGGAGGGGAAGAGAAGAAATAGATCCCCAGATTATTTGCGTCTATAATTTCATATCTTGTGGCGTGCGTTCCCTCTGCCTCTTCGACACGCCAACGTGTGCCACCAATCTAGAAATTGAATTTGGGGAGAGGAAATTAGAAATGTGGACATTTCCATAGAGCTATTTTTGATGTAGAGTCATAAAAGAATAACTCAGTGGATACCCTGCACCCCACGACCACCCATAACCCACTGCCACCCTTTAAGCCCCTACCAGCCTCTCTCTGTCTGCTCTCTTGCCCTTTTAAAGAGCTCTACATCTTAAAAACAGTCAATTTTCAAGCCAAAGTGTGCCACCTGCTTTTGGCAGCTGGAAGCCCTGGCAAATGTAGATAAATGAACAGAGCCACCTGAGGGATTTTATGAATCTGCTGCTGCTTGGCAGATTTATTTGCTCCCTGCCACAGAGAGCTGCACTGGTAAGCACAGATTACAGTCTACAGCGCAACTATCCCTGCCCATTCTCCTGTCCTACACTCCCTGTGTCCACCAACACAGCACTGAGAGGCTGTTGACCTGTAATTCATCAGTATTTCAAATTCCGAAATGCAGCCTTGTGTTTTTTTTTCCCTGCGTCTCCTTCCTCGCCATCATCGTCCCTGCTCTCAACAGATCATGTAGTGCCCTTGGGAAGCTGTGAATGTTTGTTTAGTGCCTGATTTAATCTTACATCATTATGCAGAAGGGTATTTGAGCAAATCTTATAGAACTATAATTAGATTTTTTTTTATTAAATACACTGCTGATTGTGTGCTATACAGTGTATGAATATATGTATTAATGTGCAATACAGTGCCTCGCATTTTGTATTTCCATTGCTTTCTTTTTAATATTAACTTAAGAATGTGAAATGAGGATGTGATTACAGATAGGCTTCTAATCCAGTCACTCAATATTTGAAATGTTAACATTATGTTTGTTGGCTCCCTTTGTGGTCTTTATTAAGCTATGTCATTACACAGTGCTCTTTATTATTCAAGCTTTGACTTGCATAGAAAGCAATCAAAAAGCTCATACCTCCACCAGGGAAGCTACGTCAATACAGAACACGCCTCAGAGCACAAACATCAATATCTGTTCATACATTTTCTTTCCAACTGACAAAAGTAGGTGGTCAGGACCAGATATCCAGGGCATGAGCTCTACCATCGCCAGGACCTTATAGATATATTGTCAATTTACAGAACTGGGGTTGTGTAAGGTGGTTGTAGAGGTGTCAGTTAGCATAACTTTGGCGCAGAGAGCCAGGAGTAGTAGTAGATCTTATGCCAACAAAATAAACTCCCACCTAAAAAAAAAAAAAATCAATACCAGTTTACATGCAAGCTGAATTTATAGAATGTTTGCCACTTTACCTCCGCCGTCACACGTCTTTCTTTAGGCTCTACAGTTTCCAGACGTTGATGTATTCTTACGCATGTTGCGCCAAAGCTGAGGTGACAAAGGAAGAGACGACTGACAATGAAAAGAACATAGTGACAATATTATATGTATAGTGTACATTTAAAGGGCACCTAGAATGAAAATCATCATTTTCGTGTTTTTGGTATTTATTCAACGTTCCCCAGTTGTGGAGAATACACACGAAGTGTGAGGCAGTGTCATGACCTCTGTTTGAAGTATCTCCCCTTTTTTGAATCGCTGCGGGAAAATGGACCAATGCGATTTTGGCTGAATTGTTACGTCACAGTTCAGTCAGTGCCCCCCCACATACACTCACACACACTGAACCCACCCCTTTCACACACGCCCCTTCGACATATTTCAGGAGGGGGCGATTATGCGAGCGAGCCGAGTGAGTGCAGCTCTCTCGTGTCGCTCGCTTGCGCTACACAAACTGGAGCCTGCAGCAGCAGCACTGACTGAGCAGATTGATTGAAGGAATGGCCGAGATAGAATTGTCACCTTTGTTTTATCAGCACTGTCTGTCGCTAGCTGGCCTGGCCTGGCTTGAGGGGGAAGGAATCTCGCCAGCCAGGCAGGCTACCAAGGGGCCAGGCCACCGGGAAAACTCCCGGATGTCCCGACGGCCACCCCGCCACTGCATATACGGCTGGATCTGCGAATGGGCCGTGGCTACTTGGTATCTTATCTCACGAATGTTGTTGTATGATATTGAATGTTGTCAATTGACAGTAGCAGTCACACTTAGCACCGGCAACAGTTAGCCGAGAAAGTGGGAGTACTTTCTTTTCAGTGACAGTGAGGGCAGCCAATCACCAAGTAGCAGTTAAATGAGGTTGCCAGATAAACAACGGCAACCGATCGCCGTCAACTCATGCACTTGCATAAATAATGAGGTTGCCAGATAAGGTCAGAAACGACCCCAATACGGACAAACGACGCATTCTAAACCCGACATGGTAACATAGCAGTTTCAGAAAGCCTTTTAGGAAGGTTCTGAGCCAGTACAGACCCAACCATTTTTTGTGGGGTTACAGATCACACCAAAGAACAAGAATAAATACCCCGTTCAACCTCTCTATGGCACCTTTAAACAAGTCATGATTTTTTTTTCAGGTGGGTATTTATTTGGTGAATAAAATATACAACGCTGAGCTACAGAGCTGCTGCTGCTGCTCAGCACAGAGATCACACTGGCGAGGCGAGACCCTCACCATGTATGAAAACCACATACGCCCCCGCTTAGAAAATACCACATGGGTCTGTTATAATTCGCCCAAAACTTAAAATACATCACCTCAATGAACTTCATCAAAACATGACAAATATTTTGCTATGGTTGGGGAAAGACTGGGTTCAAAGCATGGCCTCCTTTGTTTATCTTGTGGTAACATGGCACATAAATTTGTTGACCGTCTCATGGGCTGTATCTATGTTACCATGGGAATGCAGCCACAAACAGAGATAAACTGTTAAGTTGTGAATATCATGGATCCAGCTAAAACGAGTGTAACCACTTGGAACAGTTGTTCTGCAAGACTGTTTGCATTAAAAATTAAAATGACCCATGACTTCTTCTCTGCTTGTACCTTTCACATCTTCATTTTAGGCTTTGCCACCAAAAAAAGAAGAAGGTTCTTTTTGCCAATCTAATTATTATGACAATTATAATCATATCTGGTGCTACGGAAGCTGACACAAAAACAAGCAGATTTTTAGAAATTGGGTTTTGATAGTCAACCAAAACATCATTAAAAACATTCATACTTTTCCATTGAGAATTCAAGTATCTGTCATTTTCTCCGCTGATTACATCAATCATCATCAATTCAAATTTAACATTTATTTATAGAGACCTCAAAGGCGTTTTCAGAGATCAAAACCTACATACAGAAAAAAAACACGATATAAACAAACATGTCACGAATTCAAAATGGTGAGTCTGTGACTGCCTCTGTGATTGCAGGCGTGTGCGAGGGGATATGGGAGAGTTAGACGACCGGGGGGAGCATACAGACACAATAATACAGTGACAAGATGGTTGGGAAGCACAGGGGGGAGGTGGTGGTGAAAACAAGTCCCTTATTTTTTTTTCTTGAAAAATATGAAGTACTTCTTATGCAAGCATTCAGAGCAATTATATTTTTGTTTGGTCTGCCTTTAATCACATTTTTCTTAATTTATCATTTCCACTTTGCTAATTCTTTTGATAAGAGTTATTTAAGTTTATTGAAATCCCTGCCTGTCTCCGTTTATGCTGCAGTCTATGAGCCAGTTGTACTTCGGGGGCAGCCAGAGGAATTAGATATATTCACTAATTGACTTTATAACAGAAGCACAATGTAAAAAATATTTTGTTTTGTTTCAGAAGAAAACGGTTTTTAGGTTTTTGTTGGAATACAAAGAACAAACATTATGGTATCATAAAAAATTAAGCTAAAGTTTGTGTTTGTTCTCCCACAAAGCATGTTTGAATATAACAGGATATAAATACACAAGTTATATTTTCTTGGAAGTGTATTTCTTTGTTTCACAGTGAGCAATTACTCTTCAGTCTGCGGTGACCTTGTGTACATGTGTACAGTAAGTAGTTCTTGGGTTTTTCAAGCAGTTACACGGTGAACTAAACAAACACCTCAATTATATTCTGTCGCGCACCATCTGTATGCTGAATATGAGTTTTCAAAAAACTCAGTTCAGAGCCTTTGTTTCTGTTTAACTGAATATTACTGTATAGCAATACTTCACCCAAAAACTGTATTTTGTTTTTCAAGTTCTCACAAGTAGATGTCGTGAGCTCAGTGAGAGATTTTTTCCCCCCTGCATCACTTGTTTGTGAGGCACAAGGTGCCACAGTTAGCTCAAAGCTAATGGTGGCCAAGGGCTTACAGCCCCAAACATCCATTTCCAAACTCTCAATCACATTGTGCGGTATAATACATGTCTTTAATACATGTCTTCTATATTTGGTTATATTCTTGGTCATGCAAAAATAGTTTAACAATTCAAAAAAGTTTAATTTAAGCCAAAAAAATAAAAACATAACCTTCCTGGTTTGTATTCACAAAGAAGTGATGCAGGACAGAACGTCTTATATGAATTCTGTACACTGCTTTTTTTCTTTCTTTTTTTTGAGGACAGAATTCTCTGTACCTGATTTATTATTATATATACTTATTTGAATATTCCTCATTGAATCATTGAAGTCCACTTGCCCCTTTTGCAATGTTTAACTACTGGCTCTCTTTTTAATATATATATATATATATATATATATATATATATATATATATATATATATATATATATATAAAATCTAGTTATAAACAGCTGACTTAAGTACTAATCAAGACAGTAAGGAACTTAGGGAAGTACTCTCAGCTTTGGCTTGTCAGCAGAGAGGTGTTTTATAGTGTACGTAGCAACTATCTCTAATATTGTGTTGTCATATGATAAAGACAATGATAATACTGTGAAAATTTGGCATACACTAAACGAACAGGCATGTTCAATCAGTCTCCTGATATCGTCCACTCTGTTTCAGTACTATTGTGGTCCAGCAGCTACAAACAAAGAAACGCAATTATACTTCTCATGTGTTATGGAGAAAACTTGTTATTAATGTCTCTTCAAAAGAAAACAGATTTCGAGTGCACCAAAAATACACAAGTGTTTACAAGTATCTTCTGTAAGAGGTAAAAGAATAAAAGATAGTATTATGTATTTGAATCAATACACAGTTGGTGCAAATACACAGGTGGTGCCAGACCCCATTAAATGGGTGTTTCACCCATTGTGGTTTTGATTAATTAATTTTTTTCCCATCACCTTTTTTTTAGATTCATCATCAAAAAGGATATAGGCAGTTGTTGTGTGTGTGTGTGTGTGTGTGTGTGCATGAATGCTTATTTTTGCATGCCAAATATTTGTTATCTTCTATTTGATTTTAAATCTAATTTTGCAATTGTTACGTCACTATACTGAGAATAGACATCGTCTTTCTTCTGAGTTTTTACATCACATCACACCCATGTATTATTACCTTCTCTTCTCTTTAATTTAACACAGGAACGAACCACCACGGCACTGTTTAAGTTTGTATATTTGGCTAATGAACGGATTCTGATGGTGATGCGGACTATTAGAATCGCTGAAATTCTTAATATAATCTAATTTAAGTTTATGTGAAATTAAGTACAGGCAAGAGATGAACTGACACTGTTTCTCCATCCCACTGCTCATCTTCTAAAACGAACAAGCGGAGTCCATTCCCATATTGGCTGAGCACACCCGTGGGATGTCATTTAATACTCTCATTAATTAATTGCATGAGGGAAGCAGTTAAACTAATATTGAAGCAGACAGGCATGCCAGACACTGTGCAAAAAAAAAACCTCCTTTTTTCATCTACTGATTAATTATATTAGACGAAAGAAAATACTCAACTCTTTGTACTGTACCTTCAAACTGTATTAACAGTTAAATGACGAGTGCTTGAAAAGAGCAAAACTAATAAATGCTCCTGAATGAAGTTGCATATATTTTTGTATCTCTGTCCCTTATTTACTTGACATTGTCTACCATGACTTACAGGTTCAAAGTTGTTTTTTTTGGTACAAGAAGTATGTGTTTTATGAATGGATTGACTGACAATTAATAGATTTAAAAGATTTTGACAGAAATGTCCAGCTTTTGTTGATGAAAGTTTTTTAACAATAAAACAAATTCAGATTCATTTCTAATTTGTCTCAACATCTCTAATACCTGAATTAGACACATCTGCACCTAATATCAAGTAAAAAAGAACATGTGGAAAGGAAGAAAATGCACACCTCTCTGAACAAAAGAATGTGTGATTCACCAGGGTGCAGCCTTCTTTTGCTGCGGTATAATTATTTATGTATATTGAGTGTGGTTTTCTTCGGGGATCTTCTGAGCAGCTCTTCAGCATGCACACCACTCTCACTACATATACTGTAGATGGTTTTTTATTGTAATGATCAGTGAGTGCATTTTGCAGTCTTACAGGTTGAACATGGTGTTTGTTGCCTTTTGATGAATCACATTAGGGAGAGAATGTTCCACCTGTTCATTTACTGATCAACTGATTTACGAATGGGGAAAGTGGGGGGTTAAAGACAAGCTCAGATGGTAATGCTCGCATTTGGCCATTTGCAGCTATTAATCATGACTTAGGATGGAATGCAAATATCCTTATGCCATGATCAAAATTAGATTCACACAAACTCATTCACGGTTACTGTAGAGAGCATCAGGCGGCACTGCTACAGACATAGCACACCATCAGTCAAGCAACATGCTTTCTGCCAGATTCAAATTCAATGTATGTGTGTGTGAGAGAGAGACATCCTGAACCTTAAGAAGGTTTTCCCTCCTGTATCACTTGTTTGTGACTCTAGAAGCCAGAAAGAGCCACAGTTAGCTCAAAGCTAATGGTGGCTGACTGCTAGGAACAGCGAAACTGCCCCAAAACACGCTTAGTCACATCATGTGGCATAATACGTCTTCTTTATTCAGTCAAATTCTTGATAATCCAAAAATAGTTTAATTTAAGGCAAAAAATAAAACATAAACCTCCTTGTTATCATTCACAAGGATCAGTGGTGCCCGATCCAATCAAACGAGGTGTTTCACCTATTATGGTTTTGATTGATTGATTTTTCTCTTCTTTTGTTTTAGATGCATCATCAAAAAGGATATATGCGCAGTCTATATGGGTACATGAATGTTTATTTTTGCATGCCAAATATTTCGGTTATCTTCAATTTGATTTTAAATCTAATTTTGCAATTGTTACGTCACTGTTCTGAGAATAGATATCATCTTTATTCAGAGTTTTTATATCGCATCACACCCATGTATTATTACCTTCTCTTTAATTTAACATAGGAACTAACCACCACGGCACTGTGTCAGCTTGTATATTTGGCTAATGAACAGATTCTGATGGTAATGTGGACTATTAGAATCGCTGAAATTCTTGATGTGATCTAATTACTGTTTACGCATGAGAACAAGGAACAAGGAACAAGCCTATGCAAGTAGAGGTTAAAGAAATGCCTGAAAGTTGATCAGTAAGAGTATATGATATCAGAAAAAGTTGATTTTTTGTGTTAGACTAAATAAAACAGACTGAATTTGTTGCTTTTATTAATTACTACTATTAAGCCAACTGGAATCATCATTTGCAAAGTTGGACTAAAGTAGAACCGGTATGAAGTCTGATTGCGGCACCATAAGGTTGCATAGCGCCACCCATTGTCCTGGAGGCCACTGGCTCCTGTATACTGGGATAACTGTTGTCCAGTTTAATGGCCTATAAAACTGTGCATATAAACTGTGTGTAAATACCCTAAAAGTGACTTATTTAAACTTTATTTTGTAGATATACATAAATGTTTACCTATTTAAGAGAGATAGAGGGAATTCTCTGGGGAAAACAGGAGACACTGGCCAAACACACCTGAGGTGTCTATGTATCACTGGAGGAGGTTGAGTCAGTATGTTCAGTGTATTTTAAAAACACAAACTGCAAGGATAAATTGAACAAAATTAAAGGAGCGATTGTGACGTTGTTAGAGAGTCGCTGTCTCTACTTGCACTGAAGGACCCGCTGTGACAGCAGGTTCTACTCCCGGATCTGCATAGCTAGTTCTCATGTCAGGTCATCACATTTGACACACACCATTGGTGTGTGACACTCTCACACAGACACTCTTTAGCGTGTGTATGACACACACCGTACTTTCAGCTAACTCCAATTTAACGCCCTGTGTCGACTCGGTAGTTAACTATGTAAGAGGCGAGATTGAACCCAGGTCACTGCGGAGGTATAGACCAGTGCTCTTAACCCTGCACTGCCCAGCCATTTTTTGAGACCCTAACCTTCACCCAACCATCACCATTACCATAACCATAACACATACAACTGGATGGTCTAGAGGGGAAGGCACTCATGCCACCATCAGAGGGACGAGGCTTTGAACCACAGCAGCAACAATTTTACATCACCCTGTGTTGGTGCTGCACCCTCACGCACTTAGACCCAGCCAGGTGAGGTACAACACTGACACACTGTCCTCTAATGTTCTATTACACTCTTCAGCATGAAACTGGGAAAATTACTGCAAAATAGTGTTAACTTTGTGAAGCTATTGCAGGTAGCCAATGTGGAGCAGTGGATGTCCCTTCTTTTCCAAAGAGAGAACAGCTGATATTTGACACTCACAGTTCAAAATACCTCACATGCACTGAACATAATACAGATTTTTAAAGGTCTCATCTCACATGGTATCCTATGAGGTATCGAAGTTATGATTTCTAATCAAATTATTTATTCCAGGAGATTATTTTAGATGTCATTAAAGAAAAATCCAACATTTTGACATTGGGTGGAAAGTTTGTGCTGGAGACAAAACAAGACAAGTCAAGTATTACTCACCAGGAGTGAGAATGAGAGCCGTTAACAGTAGATGATACGAAGCTTGATATAGCTGTAGAAAACAATACACTGCGGCCCACACTAGGCCAGTGTTTTTCACACTCATAGCTGTTGCTTTTTGTAAAATGCTCCCTGGAGAGGCTACATCTGAAAATGCTGGTCTTGCTGGTCTAAGATACCCCTTCTTTTCCAATTAGCACTCCACCACTGCCACCCACACCTTCACTTCCCCAACACTCTTAATCTTTTCTTCCTCCTCTTCCTCCATCTGAAACCAGCTTTGACTCTTAGTTTAGTTTTTGTTATCCCACTAGTGTATTAGAACATTAAAACAACCAACATCCATCCATTTGTGTGGGCCTGGTAACCTCAGGCAAAAATAGAATATAATCATTTCAGTTTTTAACTGAATATTTTCCCTTTTTCATCACCAGTTCATTAACTCTTTGCTCTCAGGTGCTGTTGTTTCATTAAATGAATTTTATGAACTGACTAAATGCGTGTAAAAATGGCAATTACTGAATTGACTTCCAGAAACACCAGAATAAAAAAAAAAAAAAAAAAATCTAATTTGGTCAGGGTTTATGTTCGGGGGCTGTAAATATAATGTCTGTTTAAGAGAGTTGCTTTAGTGTTCCCCTCACATATCCTGAATGCTTTTCAAAAGCTGTGATTAAATGTGAGAGAATAATTTAAACAAAATGAACTGGCATTAAAGATTATGTAGAATTCTGTCTCATGTCACTTTATAATATTCTATTACATCATTACCTCACTGTGTATCTCTTGTGTGTAATTATGCACACACAGAATTAAACTCCTAACACTGATTTTAGAATATCAGGTCCCGGCACATTAAATGTTTCTTTGATGAAATATTCAAAAATCTAGTGCAGGTCAATAAATTAAATATTCCTATTGCTTTTTACACACAAAGAACACAACTGTGTTAGATAAAAAAAAAAAAAAAAAAAAAAAGTGGTGAAAATGATAACCAATCAAATGAGGGTTCCACACGCTGCGGCATTTCTCCCACAACGGAACGAGAAGCAGAGCAAACCAGAAAAACGAGAGAGCACTTCATTAATCTTGTTTCCCAAAACTTCTCTGAGCTTGATGTTATAATTACCAAACTGACAGTAAACCAGCACAATAATTTGTCACATGATCATATCGCTAATTTGTCTAGTATCCATCATGGAAATATGATCACATTAATGGGCACAAATCAGTGACCATCTGTCATGTTTGACTCTTTCACACGTTTATACACACTTGTTAAAATCACCACAGCTTCAAACTTCATCGTGCTGTTATGGTGCATTCAGGTTCAGTACTGAATAAAGTAGAATCAAGTCATGGCCATTATCATAGTTTCACTTTTATTTATTCCCATTACAATATACAATTATTCAAATGCTTGAGTGAAATGTGAGCAACTATGTAGCCTTGAGAGAGAGAAAACTTATCTAAAGGCAAAACATGACCCTGAAAATTCAGAAGCATGAAAACTAGCTTGGTAATTAGATGCTAAATTAGTCCACGTGGACCAATTAGGCAAGACAAGACATGAGGGCTCTGTAATGCTTTGTCAACAGAAATGAAACCAGTACAAGGAGACAGACGGGTTGAGGAGGAACACGTCTGAATGAGAGACAGAAAAGGGGGGATGGGGGGGGGGGGCATGAGAGCATGTACCCTGATTAAAGGGGAGAGGAGGATCAAAGAGATTTTATTTGGCATGCGTGTGAAGATTAAACAAACCTTTAGAAGAAAAAAGGGTCCCATCATTTCCTGTATTAAGATTGAATTAAATTTTAATGCAGAAACATTGCTTGATCTCTTTAACAAATGATGATGCTTTGATTTGGATGCTTAAAACGTAAGTAGAGTCCCTTAGCCCTGTACTGGCTCGCTGCAACTTCTAGAGTTTTCCTTTCATTCTCCTCACAAAACTTCCCTGCCATTTCTGCCTTTTTAAATAAGACTAATACTTTGAAGCATTGCAGAAAAAGTGATGTATTATAATTACTCAAATGATAATTGGTTTTGGTTTTATTTTTATTTTTGGGAGGGTGTTGTTGTTGTTGTTGTTTTTTTTTACATATTTTCTAACTTACTCCAATGACAATAGGAGCGTTGATTGAATTTTCCAGGGTTTTAAAACATCCATATCTGGCTAGTGAATGGAATTTGGTTAGTTGGGCTCACAGTAATTAAACATTGTGTTTAAAATGTAATTTACAAAGTGTCTCTAGAGAAAATGTCCTGCTTAATCTTTTACAATTGTACAGAACTCATCAACAGATTTTAACTTCACAATCAGTCAAAGTGATGCGTAATTGGCATTAAATTTAATGTTCTGCAAAATAATGAACATTCCACTACCCTAACATCAGATGAGAATATGACAATAGAAAATATGACCTATCTAAGCCACTGCTGCAAATGTAGTCTCCACACTGTGTCACATATGCTTCCACCTCTGTGACCCTCCATTTTCAACAAACCGGTGGTTTTATTGTTTTAAACGTGCCCTGGAATATGCTATATTCAGGTCCTTTATGTGCCTTAAGTTAATCACCTGATAGAGTTATGTGGCTGCTGTAGTCGGCCGTAAAACCCTGGCCGGCCGGCCGGCTGTGCTGTGCAGACTGTTTTCGTTGTGCTGGTGCACCTGCGAGTGAAAGATAAGGGCACTGATGATAACAACCTGTCGGCCTTCTGACATTTCTCTGGACACTCAGCATTGAGCTGCTGGCCACAGACATGTGAGAAGAAAGGAACCTCCTATTTGAAGGGGAAAACAGGACTTTTGACACCTGTCTTTACAAAGTATACAACATTTTAAAGCCCTTTTTCTGTTGGGTTATTTCACCGAAATGACAGTAACTAACAGTGAGTTAATTTCACTGTTAAATCAGTATTATAATGTAATTTATGTTTTCACAATAAACCAAAATTCATTTAAATGTGTAACACTGAGTGGATTAAATTTCTCAAAATATTTTAGCATTCTAAAGATGATAATCAAACTTAATTGGATGTATGATTTACTTCTGCAGACCATGTTCCACTGGGGAGTGAGGCGCCAAAAATAAATCTAATGTCAATATCTGTCAAGTGAAAAAGAATGAATATGACAGGTTGTGCCATGATGGATGTCCTGAATGTCTAAACTATTTTTCCAGGCCATTTGGTCAAAAAAATAGACAAACCCATCTGACAAAATTTATATGCTGCGCAAAACACAAGACAGATTCATGTCCATTAAAAGACTTTCATTAGATCAATGGGAAACACGGATGAATTATTCTGCTTTTACACTGTGTGCTGTAATGTATAAAAGAATATGAGGGTTTTCGGGTTTTTTTTACTTTTTTTTTAAAATTAAGAATTCTTTGTGGCTGTAAAGCTCACTGATTACTCACTGCTGCACCGAGCATATCAGACACCAGAACACATTTCATGCAGCTGATTTTATGATCTTTTTTTTTTGTAAATAAATTCAGAAACTTGTCGGATGTGCAAATATGCGAGCTGGAGGTGTTTACAAATGATTTAACACTCATTTCAGAATAGAGAAGGATTTTTTAATTTTCCCCCAAAAAAAAATACCTTGAAGAATTACCATTACACCAAAGGTTCTTTTCCTGGAACAAGAAAATGTATGTTCAAAGAAACTAAGCAATCTAGTACAGAGTTTACATACAAAATGATGCAATAAAATTTGAGGACTAAATGGTCCATATTGAAAAGAATCAAAACTATTTCTTTCAAAAAGAGTTCATGATGTGATTTATTGTTCAGGAACACTAGCAAAAATATTTAATATGTTTTTCATTAAATTTGGAGGTTCAAAAGACTATTATAAAGTAACCAGAAGTGTGAAAATAGATCCGTCCACGGCTATGTTGCATGTATTGATCCAGACTGAGCCAGAGGCCTAAACACTAAACAAAAGTGTCGTTTTATACAAGAAACCAGGGAGAGACAGCTTTCCTCTACCGTTCAAGATAAACTGTAATCAAATAAAACATTGACTTTTCTTATCATAACCTAATATGACTGTATTGACGTCTACAGAGCTCCTGTCAATTGCAGTGTGTACTACGTCAGTCAATGTGTGGAAGGAGGGTGCTGAACTTCTACAGATGGAATCGTTGTAGCTTGACAGAAGGGAAACAGTCACAGTTTCAGTGAGTTAGTAAAGTCATACATTGAATTGGTCCTGCAAAAGTAATGCAATGCCGTGACAAGAGAGAAAGTTAGCAACTATCACCCCTAAGGAGAGGCTTCCGTCAAAGAACGACTGAGAGGAGAACATGATGTGAAGGGAGACCATGATCCTAAAACCGGACCTGGGCCACTACAAAAAGAGAACTGAGACCTGTGTTGAACAATTACATCTCAGTTCTTTGTGGTGGACCAGAAAATCTGTTGAAAATCTTTGATCAAAAATACTAGCACAGATTTTCAAATATCTGTTTCTTTGTGGCTCTCTGGATGGTTTAACAGCCGTCTCATGGCTTCATTTCTCTTTATATCATTTTGATGCACAAGGTACCTAAATCAAAACAAAAGTCAACCTAGAAATGACTGTGGTTACAGTGCCATAATTAAAAAAAAAAAGCAACCATCACATTGTATTATCATCATCGTTTCCTATATTATTCGTGCTGTGTCAAAACTAGATTACAAAACAAAAAAGACAGTGATGAACTGGTTAAAAAAAAAGGAATTTTAATCTGTGAATTCTTCAATGATGGTCCGCTGTGTTGTAAAATATTAAAATCCACAGAGAAAAACTTCATTTGATAACTAATAGTGTCCCTTGGCACTGTTCTTTTGATCGGAAATCTGTCTGTACCAATGTATTTTAAGTAACTGTACTCAACGTGGATGATTGTGTACATAGTTTTTGTTCACTCATCCACTACATGTGTTTAAATATCCTAAATATAATTTATTTCAGTGCAAACCTGTTTGTTTTTATATTTGTTGGACTTAAAGTCATAGTGGAAGTTGACTCTATAGCCAACATGGGCCTCTGAATGGGAGAGGCTGGAAGAGAGATAGCTCAGCCGGCGTGACATCTGGGAGATGGAGGGATCCTCAGAGGCCCTCGCACCAACTCCCCAAAACCTGAAGCACGTGCTTCAGACAAGACCCCGCTTGTTTCCTTTGTCAAGCATCAGCACCATTAAAGCACATTTTAACAAGATGTCTGAGTTTCACCCATGGGTGTTACACTTTTGTCTATAACCATACTCTCAGAGAGCTGGCATGAATCCCAGAACAGTGGTGAACAACCACAAATGTTCTGCCGCAAACATTGACACAAAAGTGGCACAGCTCACCAGTTGAACCAGCAGGCCCCACCTCAGAGCACCACGTCACAGTCAAGAATGAAGGTACTCTGCTGTATGCTGAGGACAGGAAAATTCTCATAGACTTCCAGCCAGACGCGGCGCTGTTGTCTCCAAGTGGTTAACTGGCATTCTTATGGAAAATTGGGTAAAAAAAGCTAAAGGTAAGAGAGGTTATCAGAAAATTACAAGGTCAGAATCAGGTGACACAAGGAGTGAGCTGCTGAAGACCCTGGACTTGGATGGCAAAGCAGTAACAGCAGGAGAGGAGATGTATGAAATGTACCATGGAAGTGTGGATCAGTCGAACACCTCAGCCCCTCGATGGAAACTTCAACAGAACGACCACAGATTTTGGATGTTAAAAGTTCAACATGCTCAGGGCAGGCTGTATGGAGTAGCAACATGAAGACCCAAAATAACCCCAACTACAGTGACAACTGATGATACATGATTGCAAAATGGCGAGAATATTGACAATCTCCAAAGGTCAATGACCTTGTATGTCACTGAAACCTGGCTTCTATGATTGTGGTGCAAGATTAAGAGACTGAATCAGGTGCATCAAGGTTGCAAGTGAAGATGGCAGCCGTATGGAGAGATGTTTAGCTAACAGAAGTGCAGAAAAGGTCTAATGAAGGATGTCCTGGTTGCAGAATTGTTGCCAGAGTCAACCCTTCCATGACCAAATAGGTTAACGGATGTACAGGACAATCACCTCGGTATCCCACAGACAAATGGAAAGCATAAGGGGGTAAACAACAGCTGCATCCCTCTAGTGAGTAAGATTGGTCCTGAGGAGGTAGCTCAGTGGGAGGAATAAGATCCAGGTCAACAAACATACCCTATCAGATGCCCAGCTGGAATAATAAGCTGCCCAAAGGAGGAGATAAAGGCGGGAGATATCAGGACACACAACCTCTTCACAATTCACAGAGGGCTCCAGCTAAGTCCAGCAGCCCAGGACCACATGCAAAGTCTCATCTCTCTATCCAAGTATCTAAGATGTGTTTTCATCTGTTTGATTTCTTTTTTATTTGCTCCACTAGTTTCATACTCTTCACTTCTAATGTGTTTTACAGACCCTAGTAAGCCCACAACCTCATTGTAACTCCCTGTCTCCACAGCCTTCCAGCCTTGTCTTATGGCTTTTTGGTTACCTAAACGGTAACTGCCTGTTCTTGCACCTGCCTCGTTCAGCTTGGTTGGATTGCTGATCTTCACTACCTGAATACCAACCCTGCATGTTTCTATTTAAAACTCTGTTGGATGGGGCAAAGGTCTAGTGGGATCAAGCCCAAAGTCTGTGGCTTGTTTGCTTTGGCTGGAATATTTTGCATAGTAATGGGGACCCTTGCGATACTTATTATGATTGATCAACATACAGAGAGAGCAGCTGTCCTTTTGTGTTCCTGCAGTTACCTCGGGGGCGGAAGGCACATGTAAGAAATAAAACACATTTATTGCATCATCTTAAAGCACCATTTCACCTAGTGAAGCTGTCGGGACAAACGATTGTGATGGTTTAGTTTATTAGCGTAGAGAGGGGCATTCATTTCATCCTTTTAGATCTATCTATCTATCTATCTCTCTGTCTGTCTATCTATCTATCTATCTATCGCATTCCCCCACTCCCTTAAGCATGGAGAAAAAGAATGAACTGCTTATCTCACAGACTACGTATAATGGAAAGTAAAATGTAAAATTGGTGTGCAAGGAGTCCGCGCTCAATAACGGGATATGATGACATGCTGTTCCATAGCATTGGATTTTTTAAAGATCAAATTAGCCCAGTAGCAGTCCATTACCCTACACAGCACGGAGTACATTGCTTTTATTTATTTATTTTTTGGGCTCAAATATCAGTCAAGGTGACCTTCCTATTTCACTGGTGTGGCCTCCAGCCTACATAATACCAGTTCAGTAATCTAACAGATGAGGGGTGTCAGGAACAGAAATGAGCGTCAAGGATAATAATCAGGTGTTTTATCCCATGCGGTGTGACATGTTGAAAGACAATTGATGGGGAGTGTGGGATGCCTCACAGTCAGTGTGACAGCAGTGGACAGTTTACACTGCCCACACACATTTCAGTTACAAACAGGAATATTTTGGGTGCTTTCATGTTTTACAAATCAGATCATGAAAAGAATTTGCTCTACCGAAAAAGAAAAAAGAAAAAAAAACATTGGTATTGTTGGTATGGGTGCTATTTTATTAAATAGAATACAATTCTACTAGCAAAACTATCAGAAGGAGAGAAGACAGCCTTCTGCACTGAATGCAGATAGGAGAGGGACAGAGTGTGACGAATACAAAAGATCACAGTTACATTGACCACAAATGTTTTGTGAGTGGCCAAATTTCAGTTGTGGTGTTTCTGAATTTCAGAGCTGTATTTGACACGGTCAAGCTCAAATATTACTGTTCTCAACTCAAGATGTTAAAATATCACCCTTGTCATGGCCATCAGCAGACATACAGAACATCCTTTTTTGGCTGTGAAAGACTCCAAAGCAAACCCTTCTGAATTATCATGAGACAGCACATGTACAAGAGGGCGTTTCTTGACCCACGATCACTCTCTGATCTTATCTGATACAATAGCATCGACAAATAGTAAAAAAACAAAAACAAAAAAACAAACCTTGCTGAAAAGCCCATGTTTGTTTGGAGGCATGAAATTGTTCAATTGTAGAATCTCAAACTTTCAGGTTATTGGGAGCAAGATGGCTTTGGAACTAGTAACTAGTGTTATACGTGAAATATGAGGAAGCAGCATTCCATTTGTATGTACTCGATGTTTGCAACTTCCACCATATTTTCAACTTTTAATTCCTTTAAATCAAAGATTGAGATATTTCTGTTTGCTACTGTCTTTCTTTATGTTATCATTAAGGGTTGGAGGGGCTGGAGCCTATCCCAACTGACATTGAGCAAGAGGCGGGGTTCACCCTGGATGGGTCGCCAGTCCATCACAGGGCCATCGGGAGTAATTAGTCAGTTCAGTGTCTTGCTCAAGGATACTTGGACATGGTCACAGGGGGAGTGAGGATCGAACCAGCGGCCCTTCTGTTGCTAGACGGCCATGCTACCTCCGAGCCATGCTGCCCCTCGTTATATTATTATTATTAGAAATAGTTGACACATGGAATGGAGTTCAGGAATAGCTGACAGTATTTTCAGGGCATGTTAATTGTTTGAGTAATATCAAGCAACACTGTATTCTTCCTCTGCACATGAATTAAGCACAGAGCCCAACAAGCCAAATACAAACCATAAGCCTTTCAATCCTATTCAGAGCAAGAAATGGTCACTTTTCAACCCTTTCAAATATCTCAATAAAATAAATAATACATATATTTTATTGTTGCAGAATTGCTACTGGTGACTAACTTTTTCTCTAAATGGAAAAAGTTTAGCAAAGGCCAATAGGGTGCACTTTACTCTGAATGATGCGATTCACTCTGAGTCCATCCCCCACTGTGTACACAATATATTTCATTAAGAGATAGAAAAGCATGCAGGTCAGAGGTTCTATTAATGCCTTCACTTCCCCGAAGACTAACAACCACATATGGCTTACTTGGAAAATGAAGTTTAATGCCCACCCACGCTGAAAGAAAGAGGAATTAGGGACCTATTAATGCAGTGCACAATAGCACAGCATGATACAACTTTACTTCCCTGTTCACTCTTCACTCCCCACTCCTCTCTTGCTATCACTCACCATCAGCAGACATCGCTCGGGACAACTGGGGCACTCTATGGCATTTGTCGCTTTTAAATGACTTTATTTTTTTGTCAACACTTGTATTTATGACCTATGTATCCATTTTTCTGGGGAGGACAGGCTTTATCGTGACAGCCAAAGTGAGAGGTGCAATGCACCTTACTTGACAATCCTATTGCGACATCAACAAGCTCCTCTCTGGCAGTTTAAATTTAGTTCTGATTATAATTGGAACTTTGCTTTTATTGCCTGATTCATGTTCTCAGACATTACTGGGATTGTGTTATTTTACTTTAATGTCACATATTACCACAGTTCCAGTATGGAGTGGATGGCCCCTTACAAAGGGCCGCTCAGTCTTTCTACCAGAGGAGTGAGAGCCTGGTTTGCGGTGCAGTAAGTCGGACTTGTTTTCCGGTGAGGGTTGGACTCCGCCAAGGCTGCCCTTTGTCACTGGTTCTGTTCATAACTGTTATGGACGGAATTTCTAGGCACAGCTGGGTGGTGGAGGGGGTCGAGTTTGGTGGAAGGAGGATGTCATCTCTGCTTTTTGCAGATGATGTGGTCCTCTTAAGCCTGGTTTATGCTTCTGCGTCGCGTCGACGGCATACCTACGGCAACGCCGTCACTGAGCATTTATAGTTCTGCGTCGAGGGAACGCGTTGCTCTGAAATTCACCGCCAAGCTGCTAGGGGGGTGTGGCTTTGTCTTTGTATTGTTTACGGGGGGCTATTGTCGGATTCATGGTTTTCTTCCGGTCACAGACAACAATTCACATGCGAAGAGGAGTTGTAGAGGTGGTCGTACTTGCGCACCTCCTAGATAATCCTTTCTTCGGCTTAGTCCATTTTTTCTTGGAGCTTTCACCACAGAAACTTTGAAAATGGCGGTATTGTTGTTTATGCTTTGACCATAGGGCTGTGACTGAACCGGAAATTACGTTCTGAGTGGACCAATCACAGTCCTCGACGTTCACATCACCACGCATCGACGCGACACGTAGTCAGGATTTTTTGGAAGCGCGCGTCAGGCTACGGCGTAGGGTCTGTGTAGGGGTCTGCGTCGATGCGACGCAGAAGCATAAATGAGCCTTTAGCTCCATCAAGCCACGACCTCCAGCTCTTGCTGGGGCAGTTTACAGCTGAGTGTAAAGCGGCAGGGATGAGAATCAGCACCTCCAAGTCTGAGACCATGGTCCTCAGCCGGAAGAGGGTGGCCTACCCACTCCAGTTTGGGGGGGAGGTCCTGCCTCAGGTGGAGGAGTTCAAGTATCTCAGGGTCTTGTTCATGAGTGAGGGTAGGATGGAGCGGGAGATTAACAGGCGGATTGGGGCGGCATCCGCAGTGATGCGGGTGCTTAACCAATCCGTTGTGGTGAAGAGGGAACTTAGCCAAAAGGTGAAGCTCTCGATTTACTGGTTAGTCTATGTTCCAGCCCTTACCTATGGTCATGAGCTTTGGGTAATGACTGAAAGAACTAGATCGTGAATTCAAGAGGCCTAAATGAGTTTCCTCTGCAGGGTGGCTGGGCTCTCCCTTAGAGACAGGGTGAGAAGCTGAGTCATTTGGGAGGTACTCAAAGAGAAGAGCTGCTGCTCCTCCATGTCTAGAAGAGTCACTTGTGGTGATTCGGGCATCTGGTGAGGATGACTCCTGGACGCCTCCCTCGGGAGGTTTTCCGGGCATGCCCAACCAGGAAGAGGCCTCAAGGATGACCCCAGACACGCTGGAGGGATCATATCCCTCGGCTGGCCTGGGAACGCCTCGAGATTCCCCCAGAAGAGCTGGTGGAAGTGGCTGGGGAGAGGGCAGTCTGGGCTTCCTTGCTGAGGCTGCTGCCCCTGCAACCTGGACCAACCGGATAAGCAGAAGACAACGACAACATCGACGTCACATATTACTTAGCTGCGGATATTCTTGATGTAATGTGTACGTCATGAAATGGTTGTCAAATGGAAAAAATACATTTTACATTTAGAACAACGGAGATGAATAAGGGAAGTATCTGCACTTTTTTATCGTCATGCACTGGACCTAAACCCACTTTCATCATCATCACCATCATTACCATATGAATATTGTGCTAAAGCAGCACTTGACTGTAAATCAAAGGGTGCAGAGGGTGATGTAGTGGTGTGACAAATATATTCCCAAGGTATTTTATTTTGATGATTGACCTGATGCTGTGCTGTGTGCAGCTTGATGCAGCTTCCATCAAAAATATACTAGATACTGTATACACTTTTGAAACATGTTGCAGAGCTTCTGGTGGAATCCCAATAATTTTGCAGACAATCCGCTCTGGCAGGTTGTAATATGAGGTAGATAGACCTGGTGTATCAATCAAAGAAGATAAGATAAGAGATCATCTAACATCACATATCTGATGTAGAAAAGTAATTGCACTTTCTTACAGTTTGGATTTTATTTTGAATTTGCTATTAGCTTATTGTCCTTCCAGAAAGGTTACTGTACAAATAAAGTCCAAATATTAAACAGAAACATGAACCCAATCTTTGCATCCTCACATTATATTATATTTAATTCAAAGCTTTATGACATTGTTTTAGTCACTGCATGGGTATGTCCCTACTTTGATTACAGATGTAGCTGCTTTCGCTCTGTGGAACCCTTAAAACTCACTTTGATGGACAGCAAAGATTTGTTACAATCCAGACTCACATGAAAATGGCCAGTAAGACAAAGAACAACAAATTATCTTAATTTAATGCAAACAAACAAGATATGATTGAAGTTACTGGACAGTTAACCATATTTTGTTTCCTTGCATTTCATACACAATTGAATTGGACTTTCAGAACAAAATGACACAGCACCAAGCAGATACTATTTTGTCAGGAATGTTATTGTTTGAAAAGTATTTTGTATGATAAATGTCATTCCAATTTAAATATCTATTGGCCAAGCAGGGTGGGCCAGAGCATTACTCACTAATATTCATGTGCAGTGAGCAGCACAACATAGATGCAACCCACATAATGAGAAAACGTTTGGCTTCTATGCTCGGTTGCTCATCTTCCACTCTGGTATCCAGTTCCTACAATACATCCATGATTCATGGCCAGTGCCTTACACCCCTAGGCCACCAGGGTGCTCCTTGTTGGCTCTAGTATTGCATTCTGAGTGATTTGCTATCATTTCTGTGCTTACTTTATCACCAAATCCTGCTCAGACTCATAATAAAGACGTTTTTATGCATGACAGAATAAACACCGAAATGAATGGAGAACTCTTCAGTATAAAATTCACATAAACTGAATGTTGAAATCTTGTTCTTTTATCCAGTCCAATTTTTATACATACAAAATTGAAACTAGTACATACCAATACACTCATTTTACTGCTGCAGTGTGTGATACACAGGTATTGCTGAGCTCTAGGATTTCAGTATATACATGTTCACATAAGGTGGTTGTTTTTGAGGGTTAAATTGGGAAATAGAAAACTGCGCAAACGTCCTCCAAGCATTAAGCCTTCCTCTAAGGATTTTTGCTTTCATCCTCTGAAAATACATAAAATAGTGTCGCTACTTCTTTGGAACAGATGAGCTGTTGGTGGTTATGGTGGTTTCAATGGGGTTGTGGGTTTCTGTGGTGCATATGTGGAAAAAGGGGTTGGAGGGTTATTATATACTGCAAACAATGACTCATCTCTACAGTTTACTGACATATTCATCAAAAATGTATGCTACAGAAATAAAACAAATTGCCCAATAGTGTTTGTTTGTTTTTTGCAAACACGGCATTCTATAGGTATGACTTCCACGGCTCGCTCTATATATGAGTGCAAATTTGAAGTTACATAGGCTCTGTTTTGAAGGTTTGATGGCTTTTATACAATTTCTCTGGCAAACGCTTTGATTCTTGTGTCTTATGAACTCAACAGGGAGAATGTGTCATGTACTATTAGACCATCTCTTTAAGTTCGGTCCAACCCAAATGCACTCAAATTGTGATGATAAGAGTGGTAAGATTAAAGTGCATAACCATATGGTCATGCACCAAATTGGAGATGTAGATAAAACTATTAAAAGCGCTCAAATTTTTGAAGTACAAATAAATGAGATCACTTCTACCCTTCGCATATTTTGACAATCAAATAAGCAGCATTTCTCACTTCAACATCAAAAATATGTTCAGAGGGGAGGAGATAAATATGTATTTTTAGACACAAAAACATTTATCTCTCATCAAGAATGTTTTTTCATTCAAAGAATGATAATGATTCTGCAAGATTCATGTTCCCTGTTCAATGTAATAGTATTATTTTCTTCAAAGCTTTGATTTTTACTTTATTGCGTTTGATATTTTGGATTACTTGACTTCCCATCAATGCAGTGTTCTATATTAGTGTGTATTATGGTTGCAACTGCAGCATTTGAGTAATTCACTGTACTGATGTGGACTGATGCACGTTTTACATGAATGTTGTTGACTGCCAGCAAGTTTGTCAAGTGGGACTATCGCAGGGTTCACGGCACTGCTTAACAGAGCTTTGCTTTTAATAGACTCCTGATCTGCCGAGCTGCGTTGTTGCCAGGGAGTTATAGATTTTTTTTTTTTTAAACCCAAGGGATCCCATTGATGGTTCAGATAGAAGTGTTTGAATGCACCCCACATTTACAGTATAGGCCCGGTTTATTAGAATAACTTTTCCTCTGATTCACAGAAAGTATGAGACAAATTCAGACCTCAGATTAAATTCTTTGCCCATCATTGCCTGGCAAACTATTAGCATTTTTTTTGTCCTTTCTAAACATACACAACACTCATGCCAATATGCAGTGGCTTTCAAAGAATATAAATTAGGTTACATCTACATTTGTGCTGTTTTAAAAGTGGTCTGGCATTGTGAAAATGGATGTGTTGTTGTGGTTATTTTAGAGACACGAACACAATAATACCATTTTAGCCTTTCAATTATGTCTTGTGCATCCCCGGACTTCATCACCAGGATCTAAAATGCTGCCCCTAATGTAGCTCTAAAACAATTACAGAGTGATGTGAAGGCTAATGAATATAACTTGCTGTTTAGGCTCCATTTTTTTTAATCCTTGCGAGTTCAACTCAGCCGTATGACTGGCTGTCATAACACGCTAGAATTTGATGAGGATGAAAATAGTACAGAACCAAGCAGCCAAGTTTTGTTATATACAGTTCTAGACAGTTCACTAGACCAGTGATTACTCATCAGACACATTCATGTAGGAAAAACAACAAAAATAGCTGTCAATCACACATTTAAGCTGCAAAGTAAAAGCTGTCTGATTTATGTGATTTACACAATGATGCATTCCCTGCCACTACAAATAAATCAGCATTTGGCACCTTTGAATTTATCAACAGCAACACAGAATAGAGTCAGTTAGCTTTGCCATGAACACACATCGTTATCATTTACTTTATCTATGCATCTGTACTTTATATCAAGATACTATTGTACAGGTATGTCTCACATATTGATATGTTTGCTCTGTTAGGGAGTCAATAAACCTCAATTCACAACAGGGGAACGTATGTAAATTATTATTTCTGTTTAGAGCTCCAACATCCCACGACCACTCGTGTGAGTAGAGAACTTCCAATCCTCTTAAGATTTACTAGCATCTAGAATCAGTCTTTTTGCCTTCATTATTTGCACAATTACTTGACTCAAAAACTTGATTTCGCCTGCGTTTCAACTAGTTCAATAATGAGGAAGAAGACTCTCAGAAGTGAGGCCAACATTTTTTTGAAGTGTACTGATTTGATTAATTATAAAATGACTTGAATGAGTAATCACTTGAGGCGATCTGATTTTTTTTAGCAGAATGGGTGCCAGATTCTGCACACACCCTGAGTCACACATAATAATTACAAGCCCTCCGAATTCTCTGCTGCATCAGACAATTATTATCTTGTGTCTTTCATTTATCATTGGCTGATGACTGTATTTGAATGTGTCTTTAATTTAAATGTATTCATTCAGGGAAATGGCAAACAGACAGGATTTAAGAGGGACCAATGATTTTTATTCCCAAGATATATATATTTTTTTTGGATGCATCTGACAACAAACTGCTGGCTAATGCATTTTCTACACGCAAAGTAAAAGTGTCATCTGCACTGCAATATGGTAACCTTTGTTAATGTTCTATTATTCACAGTTATTGTTGTAATGGAGACAGATGCAGCGTGCCTTACAGTCCTTGGGTCTCCTGCTGCCGTTTGGCGGAGAGGCCGTTGAGAGAAAAGTCAGCAGGCCAAAAGAAGAGAAATTGTCAAAGAAATGAACAGGAGGGAGAGAAAGAAGCAGTCAGACAGAGACTGATGGAAGAAAGGTGAATTCACAATAAGTGTCTCTCTGAACTGTGAATGTAAATCGTGATCTGATACTTCCATTGTTTTAGAATGCAGGGTCAGCCAAGCAAAGACACATGAAGGAATATCAAAAAGAAGTAGATGAGGCCAGTTTTGTTTTCATAAATCCATGAACGTAAAGCAAGACTTGCAAATGGTCGTCAAGCCTTGCAAACATGCAGAGGTGACTGTAAAATTCCCTCCAACGAATTCAAATACCTCTCAGTTTTTGCTAAATTAACCATCATCTGAATTCCAGCAGAACAATTTTCATTTAAAAGAAAAGAGCCCAACCATGAAGGATCTAACCCCATTTCTTAGCACTAATTAGTGGTAGTCAGTCTTTTCAATTTAGTGTTTTTCTCTGTGTGTGGGGATCTATTTGTCTTCTCTTTCATTCATATAAAGCCTAGAAAAACTCCTGTTCTGTACTTACAATTTGAAGAAGGCATGTTTCTCCTCTAGAGTTTGTATGTTTGTTTCAAAGCAATACTGCATTATTCAACAATAACTTGACTTTATTTCAGCTGGTCTCTCAAAGAGATGCTTGACCTTCATAAGGAATAGCATGTGGAACTATATGCACATACATCGCAGTTTCCTTCAGCAACTCACACGCTTTTGGTGTTTTGGATGGAAGAATAATCCAACCTGGTACGCTTGTGTTCTCTTCATATTTAAAATCTCAGAAGAACGGCCTCTGTCAGGCTTTGAAATAGGCATGACACGCACAAATAATACAAATTGTCAGATAATTTATTCCACACAGAATTTCATTATAAATCTGATATCACCACATCAATGGGTAATTATTGTTGTAGTGGCTCAGGAAAAAAAAAAAACAACTTTTTTTTTTTAATTGCAAAACCTGTTCTGATTAAGAGACGGTACAGTAAAAGCTTTGTTCCTCCTGAAGGCTTCAAAGGCGCTGCTGTGGACAGATTTTCATGACTGGCTCATCTTTGAGGAGCCTCCTGCAAGGGGGAGGGATTCTCCCAGAAAGACTTCACTCTCCCTGAGTTGTTTTCCAGGAGGTTTGCCATGGTGCATCTTCTTCAGCTAATGTCTCCAGCGCATGATAGGATGATGGATGCCACCACAACTCTAGTACATGTTTATCAAGGACATTGACATGGTCACATCTGGTGATGATAAGGTCCAGCTGGTGCCAGTTTTTGTCTCTCTCATAGAGCTCCGGGAAACTGCCAGTTCTCCTTCCGGAGCAGGTGGGCCACGTCATGATTCGAACCCTTTATGACCTTGGTTCACAGAACCCCAGTTGGTCTCTTTGCTGCATTCTCTGTCCCTCTCTCGGACAGTTCAATCATCTCTTATTCTGTATTTTGGACAGCGAAGGCAAAACCATTCTCACTGCGGTATGAGGTAAAGTCCCTCGAGTGCAGGGTGCCGGAGTCCACCAGGCAAGCGTTTTGGAGTTCGGCAAAGTCAACCTGCAGTCTCATGTGTGCTGCATCAAGTTGTTGAGTTCTTTGTTACTGATCTGAAACTAGGTCATAAAACAAATGAAGGTAGGAGCGACCTGACATAAAGTAACCCAACAGTGTAGAAGCAGAGGAGAGCAGCTGTGTATCACTGTGGACCAAGCGGCTGCTATGATGGGAGGACAGGACCAGCCTGTGGACACCCAGTGAGTATTCTCATTTGTCTTTTTCCAAACAAACCTAATTCTGATCTTAATGCATATAAACTGGCCAAAATATGCAAGAAACTGTCAAGAATCAGCGACACACCTTGAGCAATTGCATTATATGACCAAATACATTTAATAGTTAAGCTAAGGAATTAAAGGAAAAGGAAATTCAGGGTTTTATGTTTACTAAGGGGTTCGTTCAAGTGCTCCTGCTGGAACGATCTTGGCTCAGATGGTAATGAAGCTGTAAGACCCTTTTTATTCATTTAAGTGTAACTTTACTATCTATGTTTATTGTGTTTATTACTTTTATGTGTAACATTCTTGTGTCAGCACACCTCACCCAGAGGTCCTGGTCCTGCTGTCGTTTTCCAAAGCTTGACACAAAATTCACTTCTACTGTCACCATTCAGTCATTTTGGTGCTTTGGTGAGTACAAATGATTCGTGCCACCATGTCATCAGGTTCATGCATTTCTCTCTGCATTACTGGAACACGATAATGCTCCAGAGAGTAGTGACTTCATTGAAGTGAACCATTTGCTCTCTCAAACACCAGCAAACAACAATTTTCTCATATTTTGGCAAAACTCAACACATTATCATTCATTCAAAATTGTTCAATTTTTATTTATTTATTTATTTTTGGGTTGTACATATTTTTTTGGGTTTGTGATTACACACACGTATATGTATACATGCATATACACACGTATATGTATACATGCATATACACACACGTATATGTATACATATGTATACACACACACGTATATGTATATATACATACACACACGTATATGTATACATGCATATACACACGTATATGTATACATGCATATACACATGTATATGTATACATACATATATACATATACACACGTATATGTATATATACATATACACACGTATATGTATATATACATATACACATGTATATGTATATATACATATACACATGTATATATATAGGTATACACATTCATATATACATATGTGCGTATATATGCATATACACACGTATATGTATATATGCATATACACACGTATATGTATTTATGCATATACACACACAAATATGTATATATGCATGTGAATACGTATATGTGTGTGTGTGTGTGTGTGTGTGTGTGTTTATTTGAGCAAAACAGTCATTACTGTCAGTTGTGTCTCAAGTCTCACATCATAATTCTCCATTCTTGAAACAAGTCACGAACCCTAGAGTCAGGTCATGTGTCTATCCATATCTGTGCATTCTGCCATATTCACCTTTCTTCAGCCAGACAGAGGAGTTTTTCTCTTTTAGGAGGTACTGTATATGCCTACCCCCACCCCCACCCCCCACCCCCCACCCCCCAGGAAAATCTCCTACAGGCCGTGGAATTGTCCTGTGATGACACAGCAGTGGAGTCTCGCCAAGACTCAGACACATTCAGGGATTTTTTTTTTCTCTTTCCTCTCTGGCTCTGGAGAAAATAGCGTGTCATGAAGTCCTCCAGCCTGACCCAGCAAAAAGACCTGATGCTGAAGTCCAGCAAGTCACTGGTTGATAGATACAATTTGCTGTACTGTAATGATATTTTATATTTTCTGGTTGTTGTGCATAATGAGTGCTCAGTGGTGTAATTTTGACTGCCTTTGTATGATCAGAAAACATCTTGAGCACAGATAAAAGAGTCTCTGAGAGAGTTTGATTTTACAAGAAAAGATTATGGTTTTGTTGATGTAATTTTTTTTTTACCGTTTTGGGAAAAATGTGGAAGGTTTAAATAATTGTGTCTTTGTCATTTGTGAAAAAAATTGTAATTCCAAGTGTGTTCTCATCTCTTCCACATTTTGGGCTCATCTTCTTCTCAGAGTTGTCACTACAGTCATAAATCACATAAGAAGCGGCTGCAATAACAGATGCACTCATGTCCCCAAGTAGTGGCCAATTTCTCAACAAACTATCTCTTAACATTCACATTATGTTTAATCTAAGACATTGTCTCCTGCTCTGTATCATGTAGCATTTAACTGAGACATGGATATTGTTGGACCGGACATTAAAATATTATGATATTTTGGACCAGATCGACTCTCCATAATCACACGTCCAGTATCCTCACAATCCCACCAATGTACCAACTGTGCCTCTGAGAAAGGGAAACATAATGAATACCTTCAAAAAAGTAGTGTGTCTTAGAACAGTTCATGCAGTAGAACCGTACGCGGCGATGAAGGGGTCGTCAAACAAGCGATGGCTTCCTGTGTTTGCGAGAGAGGAAAAGAGAATTTCGACATGATGAATGGTTGTATCATCAGTGTTTTTGAGTGTTTTATAAAACAAAAGCTTTTTTTTCACTTTTGTTAAAGGGTCAAGGGCATAACATACTGTAGTGCACACAGGCAGCCTAGCTTACCTCAGGTTCTATATTAACTCTGCTCTCGCCCTCGTCTCTTTCCCTTCCTTCCTCCTCCTCCTCCTCTTCACTGTACCCTCCACCAACATCGGTGTTGAAGAGGGTCCTGCTGCAGCAGCAAACATCTGAAATTTCTTTGCATTTGGCAGCATCTGCCTGAAGGGCCTGTCTCTTGTTGTCCCTCTCCTGTGTTTGAACATATCCATTTCCTTAGACGACAGATCCGGAAGAAGAACTGTGTAATGAACGGATCCAGCTGTTTAAGGACGTGATCGGGCCAATCAAAGCCATCTAACAACAAAACAATCAGCCAAACTACGCCTGTACCTGCTTTATGAGTCAGTGCTGGTCCGCCTGCCATGCACATCTGGACGGTGATTTTAGACACCACGCTTTGACTCCATTAAGATTTTAAAAATGAACTATTAAAAGCAAAACTAAATCAACAAAAACATTGTTTTGTAAATCAAGATATTACTTGCTTTCTTTTTATTACCTATCAACAAAGACGGCAAAACAATGTTGATTGTTATGTATGAATGTGATTGTGTGTTTTAATTGACATAATTGTACTTGAAATCGGGAAAATATCATTACTGATATTTTTCGTTTTTGCACAGTGAGTATGCGAGTGTGTGCGAGTACAAGAGAGAGACAGACAGACAGACAGACAGAGATAGAGAGAGGAATTAAAGGATTTACAGCATTAATATAAAGCAACTTTATAGTGCAGTTACATTCATGAAATCACTGGTTATTTTTGACCTGGTGTGTAGTTAAACCAGTTAATATTGTGACCTATAGTTCCTGTAAACAGAATATGTATAACATACCTGGACAACAAGTACGTTATTTCAAAACATGACAGTTATGTCTGAGTGTAATCGAATGAGTGTGTGTTTGTATGTTTTATATTATCTAGATCATCACAAAAGTGTACCAGCGATGTGTCCTTCGGTTAGCCCCTCCTCTACAGAGCACAAAAGCTTTGAATCTTGAAAAAATGGTAATACAAGATGTAAGCAGTGCCGGTCCAACGTTCTTGTCCCTGAATTGAAAGTCAACTGCCTAAAACCCTTTCAGAACCTTCCCAGTGATGTGCTGACTTTGAGCATGAAGAACTGATATCTAAACAGAAAAACATCTTAGAGTCAAAGAGTCCAACTATCTAGGCAGTGCAGGACGAACATCTGCCAAGACCTTGTGTAGCATCAAAAATCCCATAAATATTAAAAAAAAAAAAAGTAAGATCCTTTGCCGTCAGCAATGCCGGTAAAGGTCACAGCCCAGGCAAGTCTGACTGTGTTTTCTAACACCAAGAGTGACACCCTGTGCTGGGTGAGGTTTCGGACACTGACGTCATCCGGGTTTCAACTGCATCATAAAGTGGCAGTATCTTTAAAATAGGATCAAATGAATATTTTATTCTGTTTTCATACTAATTTGCCTCTAAAGATCAACTCATGGTTTGTATTGTGCATAATGCATTACTATGTAGACGGGGAGGAGGGAGGCGGGGGGGGGGGGTCTCTCCTGAAGCATCTACTGTATGACCATGGAAATATTTACTGCAAGCGTGGCCCATAAATCACAACTGTATGTTGTCATGACATATATACATAAATTTCTCTTTTTATATTACATTAAAGTGTGTGTATGTGTGTGTGTGTTTTATTGTCAGGAAATGCGTGTTGTCCAATGTAACACAATAGCATGAGACACTCAGAGGAGAAGAAACAAATATTACAAAATGCAGCAACATCTAAGTCCATTGTCAAAGCGGTGAGAGCTAATCAAAATTGATCCTCACGTAGCGGCGACACTCAGGAAATCCAACCATTGATAAACACTTTCTTGAGAAAGTCACGCTGTGGCACCAGCAGTGGTTTTTCGTTTCCATTTGAGAAAATGAGCGGGCAATTTATTTCTAATCCAAAAATGGTAGCAACGGGCTAAACACAATAGCGTCTGCATTGCTCTTTCAATATGATTTATGGGACAGAATCTCTGTATACTTCTTTGGCGATAATAAGAAAATACAGCAATAAATCTGGAAATGTCAGGCAATTTTGTTATCACCTTGTTGGAATATCTGAATACATTATCAGAGGAGAGGAAAGGAAAGGAGAGGAGAGGAGTGGAAAGAGGAGAGGAAAGGAATGGAGGAAACATGTTAGATGTAACATTGTCTGGAAATGGTGAATTCTGTGTAGAACTTTGGCTGCGCTAAAACTTAAGCTTTAATATATTGACAGATAAGATGGCTAATTGATTCACTGAAAAAAAATCCATGATAATTTTGTTCTAAACTCATCATCTTCTAGATGGCGGGTTGGTGTTAGCTTATCATGTCAGATACACAAGCTTTTTGTCACAATAGAAGGATGTGCTCTCCTGGGCTGTATACCACCATGCAATTATGTTTAATCATATAATTGTACTTTCTGCTGCTATGACAGAGAACAGCAGAATTTCTTGAAAGCTACTTTCCATACCTGCAACCACCCGTAATCACTCAGGATAAATAGAGCCCACATGCAGAGTCTTGTTTCTGGACATGCTTGTCATCCTTGCAAAGGTCATTGAAGCCCCCACCCAGCCATTCTCCACACCGCCCCTTTGTCACTCCCTCTCTTGCTTTCTCCTTTTCTCTCTCTCACGCACACACTCACACGCACACACACACACACACACACACACACACGGGTAACAGAGCACACACAGAAAGAGGCTGGTATGGAGATCACTAGCTCATTTGTCTCTTTATCAGACTGTGTCTCCCTCTCTCCAGAGGAGGTGTCTGTTTGAAGAATGTGCCACAGTTGGGAGGATGAATTTGCATGATGAACTTGGAATTTATTTATTTATTTTCCATCAGGCAGCGCCCCACTATCATCACCATTCCTTCAATTGATTTCTATTATATGCAGGGCAGCCACAGATTCGTTGTCAGTTAAAGGCAATGTCTTAGATAATGATTGTGCCCCTTAAGCTGTCACACGCAGAAAAGCTAAGATTTGTTTCACTTCTGCAGAACGTTCAAGCATAAATTCTCAGTGTAGCAATGTAAAGCATCATAGCTTTGGAGGCAGTGCACATTAGCTGGGCTATCCATACAGGCAATATCCATAAAATACAGAGGGAGATAGGAAGAATAGAATATGATGTGGTGCACTAAGTGAGTGAGATGCAGTCTGATTACAGCCATAGCTCTTTGTTACAATTTATCATATGATGACTTCTAAGGTAATCCTTTCCTGATTGTTCCATTTTAAATAGATACTTAAGATAGAGAAGTACTACAGAGGAAGAATTCATTTTCTCAGATTCACATTTTCCACCATACTTAAAGCTCCTTTCTAACCTTGGATGAAAGCCTTAGCGATACAAGGTAATCCTCTGACAAGGAATGGCTCCCCAAAACAATAAAACTACATCCACATTTACAGGCATTGTCAGGCTGACATTTGCTGCAGTAAACATTACAACCACTCAAAACGTGTTTAGTTGCCATCACGTCCGTGTGTTTGTGTGTGTGTGTGGCCTCAGAGGAATGAAAGACGGGGAAGCAGTAACTAACTGTGGCGGCCATTTGATGAGAACATTGATCTCATTGCACAGACATGCTTGAAGAAGTGAAAACTGCCTGCCTGCTTTTTTTTACTGTTGTTGTTTTATAGTAGCAGTCGATGTGGCAGCAGGAAAGAATGAAGGTGAAATTTACTTTTTTAGTTTCCTCTAAATTACGATTCCTCTGGGATGAATGACTGTGATAAGTCACACAGGTGAGTATCAACAGATCATACTTTTTTCCTCTGGTGCCCAACTGCACATCTGTCTTTTGTATGTGTTGCAGAGGCTTGAAACATAGGGGCATGGCTAGGATTATGAATTGAAGTTACTTGGTTTCCTTGTCCTCACATAATCATGCACACACACATTGTGAGGGTTTCGCGGTTGTTGTGATAGTGCAACCACAGTTTCCTCCTCTTTTTATTTTGCTTTTGAGAAATATGCAGTTGTCTTCCAGAGAGCTAATTAATTCAGCTCATTTACATTCGTACTTTTGCCAAACTTTTAATCCTCAAACCAGCAAAAAAAAAAAAAAAAAAATGGTGACAGACCATCACTCTGATGCAGGAAGTGTCAATGTTCATCTCTTAATGTGATTCCCCTATATTTTTCCTGCAAGCCGCAATAATATTGATTCCTGAAGGTTATGGATTAGTGAAAACACAGATCCATACAAATATGAAAACATATTTCTTTATTAATTATTTATCATGTTACATGGGCAACCTATCAGCATGTATGTATGTATTTGCCCATCTAAGAAACAGTGATGTCTCGTGAGGCCTCATTTATAAAGCTTATGCTTGAATGAAATAAATAAAGAAGGAAACACAGATGGCTATCTCCATAATCTCCATGTATAAGATAGACTTTGCCGACTTGAAGGTGTAATATCTCTATACATGCAAGTGCAAATGAGAAGCCTCTGCATGTATGAGGTATTGGATGCGTGTACAAGTCAGTGTCATTATACAGTAGAAGGTGGTATTGTGTGAAATGGATAACATGAAGAGGGAAGACTCAAACCTTCAATATTAAAAGCGAAATGCAATATTTAATGCCCTTCTCATTATATCGAAAACTGTTTCTCAGGAGTCTCTGAGTGATCAGTTTGGTCCACTGGTGTGGCGGTCAAGTGTTGGGTTTTCCTGTTGGATGCAGCTCTTTCAACATTGAACGCTTCTATGGTATGTCATAGGGGGAACGTTCTCAATCAGATTCTCAAAAGGAGCATTTGTCTGACTTGTAAAGGAGCCCATTGGTTTTTTCAGAGGTTTTTTTCAGCTGATGTAACAGTTCAGATCTCAAGTCTGGAGATAAAACATATTTTTGCTCTGAGTGAAGTTTCAGTAATAAAAAAATCATGACACATTAGTCTGTGATTTCAAACATAAATGAACCTGCTGCCCCACTGCAGCTTGTCCCCTTCTGATGTGAGAGCAGTGATGTAAGCGGACCGCAGCAGCTCTGATGGGAAGTCATCCTCCTGGCGCCCCCTGCTTCCCACCCATTTTACTGCAAGTGGAAAACAACAGCGAAGATTTGAGCAAATTTGTTTGTTGTTGCTGTGTTCTCTAATCCTTGTGTTATTCTATCTCCATCCATACATCCATTTTCTTGTTGAGGGTCGCGGGGGGTGGGGGTGGGGGGCTGAAGCCTATCCCAGCAGCTTTCAGGTGAGAGGCAGGGTTCACCCCACACGGGTTCTATATGTGTTGGTCCATCACAGGACCAACACTCAGAGACAGGCAACCATTCACACTCACAGTCACACCTACGGTCAATTTAGAGTATCAATCAGCCTCGTCCCCTCTTGATGTCTTTGGACTGTGGGAGGAAGCTGGAGTACCAGAGAGAACCCACACAGGAACAGGGAGAACATGGAGACTCACACAGAAGGATCCTGTGCCGGAGCCAGGGCTTGTCTGGAGTGTTTGGCTGGTCTGGAAGGGAGCCGAAGAAGCTACAGGCAAAGCCTGACAGGTGGCACAGTGACAAAATCAGGATGCGACAGGAAGGTCACGTGAAACCTGAGATGGCGCAGGTTGCATTTTTCACACTGCAGGCGAGCCGAGCCGCTAAACACCAGGGTCGCTTGGCGAGTTGGTCGACAGGGTCGAAATTCTGAGTCAACCCTTTCAGAGTGCTGAAAAACCCGTGGTGACCTACGTTTTTGGTGCAGTGTGAAAGGGGCTGAGATGTGGGTTGTGCTGGTGTAACCAGAGGTATCCCTGGATGAGCCTTAGATGCCAGCAACACACAGAAGCTGATGGTTTCGGTGTGGTTTCCTGAGACTACTGTCTGGTGTCAGTCTGGTGTGTGATGGTCCCCACGATCTGGCCCTGCAGTGCGCTAACTGTGTTGCCCGGGGAGCAGTGGGAATGCCCAGCTGCTTGGCCATGTTCTCGTCCATGATGTTATCGTCCGCCCCAGAATCATTAGAGCCACTACCATGTGGGCTTCAGTTGACAGGTACAGGTGGATTTGAAACAGTTCAGGTTGGGGAAGAGGTGGTTTCTCTGGTCTGGCTTGTCAGTATTCCTCTAGCTCAGTGAGACTACTCTTTTGGCCAGACAGGTCTGGACGAAGTGGCCCGACTTGCTACAATACAGGCAGAGGTTCTCCTTTACTCACCTGGATCGCTCTGGAGGGGACAGCTGGATCACACCAAGCTGCATTGGTTCCTCCAGAAGGTCAATAGAGGAAGTGCTCTGGATCCACTGCTGAACTGGAAGGACCATGGCTCGGTTTCAAACTCTGTCTCTCCCAATGTCGCTTGTCAATCCTTCCCACCAGTCCAATCAATTCATCCAGGTCTTCTGGGAGGTCCATGGGAATTAATCAATCTTGGAGTTCCTGCAACAGCCACTCCAGGAAGATGTCCGTCAAGGCAGCAGGATCATCAGCTCTCGGCTGCCTGCTTCCGGAACTCCAAGATATATTCACCAAAAGTTCAATTTTCCCTTCTCAGTTTTACCAGAGCTCAGGCTGCCTCCCTCCCAGGTAGTCGATGCTGGAAGTTGGCCTGGAGTGCTGCTATGAAGGTTGGAAAGGTGCAGCTAATCTTTGAGCCTGGCTCCACTTGGAAGTGGCCAAGGCTTCTGCTCTTCCAGACAGATGGGAGATGATGAAAGCAATCCTGGCTCAACCCATGGGGTAGAGAGTTGGAGCTCGAAGTGAAGGTCGCATTGTGTGAGGAAGGGACGGCAATCTCCGGAGTCCTCGGAGCACTGGTGAAACAGTCAAGGCAGAGGAGTTATAGGAAGGTGGGATCTGGGGTGGAGTGGAGACTGGAATGACTTGAGAGGTCTGTCTCTCCAGCACCCCGGCCAGCAGTTCCTCCTGGCTGCAAGCCATCTGTCCAAGCATGTGATACTGGGATCCTAGCTGATCCCTCTGGGTGTTCATCCTTTCGCCTTGTGCTCGGAGCACAGCACGGATGGGTTCTAGCAATGTTGGTTCCATTCTTGGCCAGAATGTACTGACAAGAACTGTGATGCAGGACCCCAATGCATCAGTTGGTGCACTATTAGTCTATAGCGACTATCCTGGCCTCCTGTAGTCACTCTGCATGAAAGTGAGAGACTGTTTTTTACACGCTCAATAAACAACTGTCCATGCGCTGGTCCATGTTCGCGTGATGTTCCCATTTCATTAACAAAAAAGGTTACAACAAAACATAATTTAATTGATGCAAAAAGAAACTAATAAAATGATGGTGCGGGAAAATAAAGGAGTGAAGTGAGGTGAGTGAGCCTGGCGAGCAGTAAAAACCGCAAGACCCTCCACCTCCATGCGTCACCTGATTATCTGCAACCATAATTATAAAGAAAACGCTATACTGCCACCCATGGAGACCTGACAAAAACCCAATAGAAAGACAAATAAACAGATGTGGCTCCCATAAGTCTTTTTTAGAACAGATTCAGGGGAGGGGGCAGAGAGGAGCGTGGCCAAGGCTACGGCATAGGTTAGTTCTGGAAAATCCTCCCCTCCCCCTGCAGGCAGGGGGGGGGGGGGGGGGGACGAAGGAAGGAAGACAGGCAGGCAGGACAGGCTGGTTAGGCAGGCTTAGAGAACACAGGTTTCTGGAGTGCAAGAAGCATGAGATAACTCGACAATCTGGTAGAGAACAGGGTGAAAGACTGGGCTACAAGCACACCTTCAGCGGGATCTGCAGCAGGTGTGCTTATTGGAGGTGGTGGAGGAGGGTGTGGCTGGCCGGGAGCTGTAACAGTGTCCGCTGGTTTAAGGCTGCTCTCAGCCCTACTAGGATTCAAACCCTGCAAACAATCCTCAAAGGAGCTAGCGTGACCAGACCCTACTCATGATGTGAATGTATTTGCAGGTCTAGTTTACCAGGTTAAGCTTCCACAGCAATGGTTGGTGGTAGACAACCATTGTGTAACACTGGAAGGATGGCTGAAAAGTAAACTAACATAAGTGAAGGTACTAACTGACCAAACTGTGTTGATATTTTGTCCTACTTATTAAATAATTATGTTATGACCCCAAGTTGATCTGTGCAAAGGGGGAGCAATAAAGTTAGATGAAGAATTTTGAGGAGTCAGCTTGTTCAGGTTTTCTGTCTTTTATTGGCAGACTTTAGTGCATAATATAACTTCAGGGAGAGCCCAGGCCAAAACAACAAACTAAACAGCTCCAGACCTGAGAAGAAATCACAGGATACAGCTCTGATCAACACACACACACACACACACACACACACACACACACACACAAACAGTGGAAAAGGGAATTAAAAAAGTGCAGCTCTTCTACCAACCTTGTATGGTCCACCGTGCACATGTTAACTCACATTTAGTAACTTACTGCATGATTGTTTTAAAACATGTAGCTGATGCAGTAAATCACTTTAACTCTGCAACCTGTAGGCTTTAGCGTCTATATTTATTTAATTCCAATGCTGTGTCAGTTTGACAGTTTTACATCCTTCAAATGCAAATTGTTGACAATTTTGTCTGCTTCTGTCTAAAACTGCTTTTTTGGTTATCAAAACCTAAATATATACAGAACTAAATATGTATAACTAAATACTTCTCCAGCCATGCTGGCTCCAAATGCTTGATGGATTTGCAACAGTAACAAAGTGGGGCAGGCCTTTGCCAAGGGTCAGTTATATAGAAGTATTGAGACATCCAATGGAAAGTCACCTAGGATGCTTTCATGATGGACACACAGAGACAGTGCATTGAGAAGAGATGCCACTTCATGCATTCATGTACTTACTTAAGCTTGATATTTGTGTATGTAACCTATACCTGATTACATAATGGTGAATGGACTCGTCCATGACATTAAACCAAAGCAACTGTGAGTGGGGCAACATATTTGTCCTTCACTGAATTCATCTTTTTCTGCATTTTGTATGTTGTTGTTTTTTTACTTTTATGTTACACTGAACTTCATTGAGAGGTCTAACCCTACTACTTCAGCAGCCACAGGTCAAGTACATTCCAAAATGAAAAACCAAAAAACCCCACTCACTCTGACATGTAAATTATCTTCTTACCAATGTACAGAGCTTGGTGCTCTGTGCAGCTTTTTACATGCTGCTAATTGTGCTGTTAGTGTGCTTTAGGTAAGTAATTAGCAGCTATATGTTAGCAGAAAGGTGCTGTGGGTTCAAATGTATTTGGGGAGCAGATCACACACATGGAAAGGGATGTGACAACAGCGGAAGCTAAAGTAAACCGATTTCACCTCATTTGGAGACTTGTTTCATTTTCTCTCTGGTCCAAGTCTGCTCCCCTTCAAATATTGTTTCCCCCCTCCAGTTTGAATGGAGCTCCCACGAAGATATCAGCAGAATCCAATGTGCCAGCGTTTTGTAATTACCAACACACGACACAGTTGCCACTTCACTATCAACTCGGTGGCCCTGCCAGCTGGCCAGTGTTAAAAGGGTCCACTCAGAGATGCGAATGTCACAAAACAAACGAGATGGAGTAGAAGCTGAAAAATAGCAGTTTTTGTTGTGATTTGACTGTTTACATTCACTATTTTCTGTGCAATTCTAGTTAAATGAATGCGTTTCAGAAGCAACCCAACAGGCCTATTCTGTCCAATTATTGTTTATATAATAGCACTGGTATAGCATGTTTAGTGTGCCACCATTTTAGAATATGCAAAACCTGTGGGTAAATGAACAAAAGGAGGTTTGATTTACTCTACACAATATGACTTATAGTAAATATCTAGGGCAAAGGGTCATGTATATTACATTCTCTATGCTAATGTACGTGATTGCTGTTCACAGTTGTTTGCTCACAGTGAACTGCTTGTTGTGGACTGCAGTGCAAGCCCATTTTTGAATGTGAATTGATGATCCATGTCACATTTTATATTCAAACATACACAGAAAAAAGTTAATTTCTGCCCCTTATTGCTTTTTATCCCCCTGTTGACATTTTAATTTACTGTAAAATCTCATAACTGCTTCGTTCATAGAAATCTATCATTTCATTGATTGTTCAGCTCAGTGGCTATATACTGAATCAGATCTATATAATACTATTGCCTATGGTGTGACTGCCCCCCCGTGTGACACGGTTGTCCCCTTTGCAGTCGAACACCTTGTTATCTTGATTGTGTGAATCCACCCTTAGCTGAAGTCAGCTAAAACATTAATTGGACCGAGGTAAAAGTTCACATTTCTCCCAGACACTCATTCCACACCTTTCTATTATTTATGTTCCCTTATGTAAGGAATTCCCTTTGATAGAACAAATCAATGAGCACTTGAACACTTTCTTGCCAAGAAAAGATGGCAAAGACGGTTTTGAAAGAGCAGGAAAATAGGGAGTCCTAAATTCTATTTGAGGGAGACTACCTGCGCAGGCAGAAGGAAAATAATCTTAAATGTATTCAGTGTGAAACAGAATGTGCGTCGACTCCCTGCGGAACTTGAACCTGGACATTCATGCTCTGCAGTGCTTCATCCATCCATCCTGCATTTTTTTACCCAATAATACTGAAACACATAAATCAATGCCGAAGTTAACTAATGAGATGTTTTGGAATTTTTACTGCATGCGCACCTTATCTCAAGACCTACAGTATAAATCACACAGCAGTCGAGGATCGGACCAGCAGCTCCTCTTGGTGAAGCGCGTGTAGCCTCCTGCTTTACAGTGGAGCCCTGGTGAAATGGCATTTTCCCTCTCTGTCTTATCTCTTTCCTCTGTGTTTTATCTAATGAAGGCAAAATGCAGCAAACATAATGTGATAAAAATAAAAACAACACAATTCCCCCTCCGCAGTCACTATCATTATTCAGAAATATTTTTCAACTTTGATGAGATTTTGATGCTGCAAACTTTTATTTACATGAAAGCGGCTCTCAAGCCTCAATTCTCTGTTATGCGGACCGTAGTAACTAAGGATCCAGACTCTCCGTAGCCTGCGAGTGCAGCCATCAAAAATTCTCTTTTATTACCCTTTGCAAATAAAACATTGTGTTTGGTTAGTTTTTGAAGATCCCCAAGTGTCTCTCTTTCTTTCTAGTTCTGTGCAGCCGATGCAGCCTGTAATTATTGATCATCTCACTAAAACATTCCCTCTCGTAGCGCAGTGCGGCCAAGAGCCCGTGATTTAAGAATAATAAATTAGCTTTCGTTCCAACAGAATTTTTTCACTTCTCTAATTTTCCCAGTGCTCAAAAAGTGGTGTCACTGGCTTGGGTTAGATGTGTGGGTGATGGCTATCCCCGCGCTCACGCTGAACAGGTAGCAGATCAGGAGGAGCTGAGTCATGATGAGGGAAGCAAATGTACAACAGCAGAAAACAGGTTGTGTGTTGGAGATGAGCAAGATTAGTTCTTGTTGGATCATTTATAACAACTAACTTTCATTGAGTGATCTGTTATTTTTATCAATGGTAGTAACGGTAGACAAACGGAAATATTGCAATACTTCAGTCAGTCTGGAGACACAAGGGACTATTTTGACCCATCAGTCACTTCTCCTGAATAGGGTTGCAGGGGGCTGGAGCCTCTTCCAGCTGTCTTCAGGCAAGAGGCGGGTACATACAAATCGTTATCTTCTTATTGTCCCTTATATTCCAACCCTAACCCCTGGGTGATTGACATAATCCGCTCCTGAGCCCTTTACCCGAACCACAACCATCACAACTAAATGGCTCATCAGAGCCCATTCTGACTCAAACCCTGACACACAATATATCCTCTCTTTCCAAAAATCTACGTACTCTGTCAGTTTAAAACATGCTTTGGTCTTCACTGTGTAGCGAGTGCACACTCACACATACACACACACACACACACACACACACACACACACTACTTGAGTAACTGATCGAAAACTGAACGAGGAAGTAGGACTATAAAACTCTGTTGACAGACTGGACTCTATTTATGATGTCTGAATCCTCCTATCAGAAAAAACGATCTATCTGTGCTCTGGAATTTGCAGATTGCCCACATTTGATTATTGTCCTGTAAATGTTGATATTTTATGTGTTACACAGGCACAGGTGTTTTGTGCATGCGTACAGGATCCATTATATGCTAGCAAGATGGGCCAAACTTAGGCTAAAGCCACTAGTGCAGGGGTAGGGAACCACGTGCCATGGAGGGCCGTGTGTGTGCAGGTTTTCCTTCCAACCAAACAGTTTAACAGGTGATTCCACTGATTAACACACCTTCAGCCACAGAAGAGTGTTAATCAGTGGAATCACCTGTTAAAGTGTTTGGTTGGAAGGAAAACCTGCACACACACGGCCCTCCATGGCACGTGGTTCCCTACCCCTGCACTAGAGTGAACAGGCAGAGAGGAACAGGTGGCAGAACATGAGGACAGGCAGGGAGCTCACTGGTTGGGGGAACAATGGGAGCAGGGCAGAGCTGACAAGGACTGATGCAAGGCAGGTGTGAGAGGAAGAGCAGTGAGGACCAACGGAAAACAGGAAGGACACACAGACGCAAAGATTCCCGAAGAGAAAATAACCAGCAGGACTTTAGAGAAGACAGACTGAACCAAACCACTATCTAGGGAGTTCTATTTAGAGGACTATACAGGGAGATCACTGGCAGCATTCCCCCTGCCCCCGCCTCCACAGAAATTAGGACGATACACCGGCCCCTGTGTGTTCCATAATGTAACAGCACGAAGGAGCAGCTGTCCAGACCAGCTGACTTACGCAAAAAACTCATTTTGGCTGCAATGATCTCATTTTTTCCAGAGTTGGAATGTAAATTGACTGGTAAATTTGGAGTGACACCTGAGCTCATGCTAAAGAAGTTATCTTTTCCTGGTTTCTTACCATAGTGGTGGACCCCCCACCTTCCCTGTAACATGCTGCCCCCTGTTGATTTGAGATAATGACATGAACTGGAATAAAAAAGGATTATGAAAGGCTTTTACAATCGTATTCAATAATATATGATGTTTAAACAAATGGGGGTTTCCATGCTTTTTTTCCAAGGGGTCTTATTTTTTTATTTTTCCTCCCCAACTGTTTATTGCTACATGTGAGGGAGCATGTGGAGTCACTGCCCCGGAACAGGTGCTCAGAGGAGGTGCTATTGCAGTGACCAGGACACATCCATGCGTACATGACCAACCGTGTCTCTACGGTCACCCAAACAATCCAGGGGCAACATGGGAAATCAGACCAGCAGCTCCTGTGTTGTTGAGCCACCCAACAGACTGCTGCTCTACCTGCGCGCCTGGAGGTTGGGATGCTTTCAAAACAAAAAAAACAATATATCTTAATTGTTTACAGCTTCCTCTTTTGCAAAATGTAAAATGTGTCAATGATATATCAAATCAATGTGGAGAAGGTCTTTTTTGAGCCAGTGTGCATCAAGGAACAGGCACCACACTTGTGATTACACGGTTTGGCCACTATTTAAAATTGATTTTAACACCGTATCCACGGTTCCTGTATCCAGGTCTTATTATACATCCATGATTTCTTCTCTTCTGGTGGCTCATGTCCAGCCCCCGCACCAAGCCTGCACACATACCAGTCTGTCCACTGAATAGATAAACTGACATCAAATTCCATCAAACTACCACTCAGCAAACAAGCAAAACCCCAAACTGTCAAAGAAACAGAGCATTTTAATTGTAGAATAAATGTAAACTGATGAGAACTGATGGTTTTAACACCTTGCAAAGTAACACCCAACTCTGATTACTTGAATTAAGGATATAATCAGCTGTTATTGCACCTTCAGATCTAGAGGAACAAATGTGATCTCTTCAGTAGATAAGACTAGTAAATGTCGTTTCCCCCACATCTCTCACCGAACACGTTCTCCGTCTCATGTTTAGAAGCATATCCGAGAGAACTTCAGGTGGCTTTGCTGTGGTAATCCTCATATTAGTGACACTTCATTTCAGCCCCTCTCACTAATCTCAGGTAGCAGTTACACTTAATGATTCGCCGGTGCCCTCATTCTGCTTAAGTAAATGGGAAAAAGAGAATGAGACAGACAAAGAGGCAGAGGCGCACAGGAAAAAAAAAAGAAAGAGAGGAAGAGATAGAGTGGTGAGACATGCAGCAGCCGCTGGACTTGCTGAGCAGGGAAACAGTGCCATCTGTTGATACTGAAGAGAGACACAATGCAGGAAAAAAGCCCCTCAAGATAAACTTGAATACGTCTGAAACAATCTTATCAATCTATTTAAAAAAAAAATCACATTTATTCTCAGACTTCTTCTCTAAAAACAATTTGATAGAAAAACCAACCCAAACCCCCCCCCCCCCCACCCACATCTATCAACTGTAATGGAGCAAAAAAGAAGACGAGGAAGAGGAAGAAGTAGAGCCACATATGGGAGAGTGAAAATGAGTCACCAGTGAATCTTTTTTAATTGATCCGTCTCTTAGCAAAGCAAAGGCAAGAGGGGGAAGGAAAACAAACAATCCAGAAATGTTGATTTGGAACAGACACTTCAGAGAACAGATTAGACTATCTAATTATCATCTTTGCCTTCGGATGATGCCTTTGATGTGAATGTGACTGCAGAGTCTTTCCCTCCACTCTGTAAATAATGAGAATTCTAATTAAGGGATGGAATAATCGGGGGCTAATGGCCTTGGTTTGCTTGTTGTTAGATGCCGCTTAATTCCTGCGGGATGGGCGCCGGGCATTTGGAAGGGCAATATAGAGGGTTGTTTTTTGTGTCTGTGTGTGTGTGTGTGTGTGGTTTTTTTGTGTTTTTTTTTTTTTTGTTTGTTTTTTTTTTCCCGAGGAATTAGGAGTGTTGGTCGATTTACTGGCAGACCGGCTTTTATGTTGTCAAGATCTATGGGAAGGGATGTCACTCATATTGGTTATCTAATAAAAAAAAAAAAAAGGACGGGCTGTAGATTCTCAACAAGTAGATTATGGCTGTTGGAGCTGCGTTTACACTGTGACAAGGTTTTAAACCAGGGAGAAGGGAACTTTGTTGTAGAGTTTAGTATTCTCCTCAACCTTCCCCTGTATTCTACATGATAAGTACTTCTCATTAGCAAGGATTATGAATGTAGGGACTGAACTGCCATGTTCTAAAAAGTATTACTCGATAAAGTATTTATTGCTCATTTGGCGGGAACATATTTTGTGAAGCGTGATGTGCGCCATCAAACCCGGCTACCCACTTCTCTCCGTAAGAGCGTTCTTGAGAGACTTGTAGCAGGTTCATGAGGGGTTAAGTAACCTGGCAGTCGAGTGAATTCATCAAGTGAACTTAAAGAATTAACCTCGTGACCTCATCGATCGTCATGTGTCACAAGGGTGTGAAGGATCTGCTGAGGTATAAATACTCTTCATGTGGCTGTATATTGTAACGGTTGGAGGATGATTCAAACGACGTCCATGAGTGCAAGTGAATGCGAGCATAAGATCTTGAAACACAAAGCTAGAAAACAACAGCATCGACTTTACATTCACCACGAGCCAGTAAAGAACTCATTTGTTTTCACGCCGTGTCTGTTACAGTCCACTTCGTATTTGTTGGCATCAGTACTTCCAGAGATGTGAGGCCTAAACCTGTGATACCATCAGCATTTCAAGCCTCCAGATACTGATTTACATCACTTTGCATAGTAAGAACCAGCAATTTTTCCTGCCCCATGCATTTTTTCCCCATTTAACTAACACATGCTATATTTTGTAGCAATGGTATTAAAATTGTTCTCTTGTTCCAGGAACATCTGACTCTGTGCTTTTCACATCACATTTAGCATCCATATCATATATTCAGATATTAATGATGACTCCTCTTTTAGAGGCTTTTTAGTCAGCAGAAATCCAGAAGCCCTAATAACAAAAATGACTGTACACACACGTATTGAACTGTCACCAGCAGCTCTTGGTTTCAGCTTTTCTTTAATCAGTGTTCATTTGCATCCCCACCTGTTGTATTTATGATTTTATTACCAGAATCCGATTTTTTGGTATGTTTGTATATCATTTGTTTATCATAAGGATCCTCGACCAGCACAACATAACATGATTACATTACACAGCGCAAAAAGAAGAAAGGAACTAAATAATTAATAGGGTTATAACAAAATGGACGAAATGGAAAAGGAAAGACCTGAGCATTATCAACAACCACGATCGGCAACAGCACAACGTATGGACACTAAAATTATAATTAGGCAATAGCACAACATTATTATGCCCTTTATCACATTATATTATCATCCGGCCTTTGCATGTCACACCCGCAAATCCATTAACAGCTGCATTATTAAATTATATGATGTCATGAGACCAAAAGACGAATGATCAGATCAAAGGAAGGCGTGTATGTGTTCACTTAGTAGGAGTTTGATTACTGTTGCTCTGTCTTAAGTTTTAACACTTGGATTGTTTTGAGGTCAAGAGGGGAAATGGGCGATGGTGCAGAAAGTCAAGCATAATTGTCATGTCGTTATAAGTACTGAGTTATACAATTTATATGCGTGAGGTTGGTGGACAATTGTACTAAGTACAATGGAATAAACAGAAGTATTAACTATATATATATATATATATATATATATATATTTAAAGAGCTGTGTTTGTAGACTTTTTAGTGAGTATTTTATTCTCTTTTCAAATGGTAGGATGGTTTAGCTCATTGTGTGAATCCCTGCAAGGATTCTATGTGGATACAGATCTAAAAAAAAAAACAAAGAAATAGTCCACCAGAGTATTTCTACTCAAAAAAAAAGAAGGCTGTTGTGTTGCTTTGTCATGTAGATGTTCAGCTGATGAAAATGTAATGAATAAATTAGGATGATTCCATCAGAATTAAGCATGTTTCACTTCTAATCCCGGATAATTAATGGACCGGCATTCATGTCAGCGCTGCAATATGGAAACATCATCTGTATGCATGTAGGAGCGTCTAGTTTGAAGTCTTGTGAGGCTCAGGGTTTTATTCATGAACTCTCGCTGGTCATCGCTCATTACACAAGCCATCGAGACTCCCTGTTATTCTGTGTACTTCTGTCCTTAACACGCTGTCATTTTATGTTTCTCCATGTTTAGCTTCAGCCAGTGTAGTTCTGAGATATCAATTCAGTGTAGAGAGAGAGCCTTTTGACTGTCGTTTTCTGCGGAGTGAGTTGAACAACATTCAACTAATTAACAATTAATCCGTTCTGCCTGAACAGTTGCAGACATCATCTGACTCTATGGCAACAGATACTTGCACTGATTTTTACTGACTCTGCTGCTGAGTAGCACATCGTAGCTTTGTTTTTATAGTATTTTAAACGTGCATATATCTGCGTTGTGATTTTTTTTTTTTTACAATTACCTGTGTAAATCATGCGATGTTGGCTGTTAAGATTAGAAAAACATGTCCTAATGCTGTCAAATCAAGCTGAACGTACCAAACAACAACAACGGTACAAATGTCTTGATATTTGTATGTGAGAGGTGTCACTCGTAGTCACAAACCTACAAAAACTTCTCCCTCGACTCTGTCACTCGTGCTTTATGTCAGTTTCAGCCACAGCTTGCAGTTTTGATGATCCTGCCAACAACTTCTGTTTTGATTCGCTCTCACCAGTGTCATTTCCAGCTGCCGCAGACAGCAGCTTTTTCAGGAGGAAGGCTGTGATAAACCCATTTTACAATACCTGCCAGCACCAAGTGACAGATAAAAAAAGTTCTCAACTAACTTCAACTTTGTTGAGTGTTTGGCAGCTAAGCAAAGTCAGATTTTTCACTCAGGAGTTGCTGGCAACCAATAAGTGAGCATTCATCTTGTTGTCTAAAACAAAACTGAGGTGAATGCTAATTGTCTGCATTGATTTGATGTACGGGATGTTTATTCTTCGCTAAATTCAACTCCAAACTCAACTCAACTCAACTCAACAAGTGTGATATGTTGTACCGTCAGAGACACCATCGAAGCTTGCACGTTGCACTAATTGTTCACATGCACATAAACCAATTGGTGTGATAAAGGCCCTTTTGAGATTGGAGGAAGTTTTCCTACATGAATTGAATCACATTTTTATGAATATGCTGATGAAAATGTACTTCATGAGTTTATGAGCATTACGTGCTCGAAAAAGGGAAAGCAGGTTTTACCCTGTACCTGCCCAGTGTATGAACAAACAATGCAAAAGAAACTTTTGATTTTCCCATTTGTGAAATCAGCTTTAAGTATTACATGTATAATCTGTAGACCGACATAACTAAACATAGTAAAAGAACTCTGATTATCCAAAACAGGAGTTGATGTCGTATGTCCGCATCAAAATTGAAGAACGAAATGAAGAAATGTTTTATATCTCTAAGACATTTATCCATTTCTATTCATTATGAAAATTTAGCTTTTAATTAATACTTGCCAGTGGTGCATAGCATGGGTGTGGTCATTGCTGATTAATGAAGCAAAATGATAGGGGGAAAAAAAACGCCATCGTTTTCACTGATAATCATAAAAATAACAACGATAACGGTTTACTGCTGCACTGACAAATTCTGTTTTGCTGCTGCCAATGTAAAACATATAAAAAAACTAACAGTTGAGAGATGCTTTTAATAGAAGCAGTATCAGTTTTATAGGAATGTTACCAATTCAGCCAACGTTCAAGCAAGCACCAGAGCAGTTGCTGCAGCTTTCTCGTTTACACACATCTCCCTGCAAGGTGTAAAAATCTATTGTATGAGGGGTTTTTTTCAGGGCAGAGGTGAAATCCACAGCTGGTGTGTGCTAAGAATGTTCATTTGGGCTGAGATGGTATCCGGCATCACCAATTCTGTCACTTATATGTTTCTCCTACAATGCAGTGACAACTCATTCTCCCGGGCAGTTGCTACCTTTGAAGCAGCCGCTCATCAAGAGAAAATGTGTCCACATGGAATGAAGCTAGTCATTTACAATGGATTTTACTGCTTATTACTGAGAGGGAAGTCAGACACCTGTCAAAATTCACGCTGAGGAGGTGGACAAGGTGCAATTCTACAAGTACCTGCGGGGGTGCATATCAACAACAGGCTGGACAGGACTAATAAAACATATTGTACAAGAGGTGGCAGGAGACTCTTCTTTAAAACTTCCATCAGTGATTGAAGCAGTGAAGTGAAGGATGCAGGCAGGATCTCCCGCAAACTACAGGGGAGGAAAAAATGATTGTGTGAACTCGGATGACCTGGTGGAGCGACCGGGATGGACAATAACCCGACCTTCAATAACGTCTTTTACCCCCCCTTCAGTGAATTTGGCCATCTGCTTTAGCACCCCAAGATACTGCATGAAGGTGCTCAACAGATGGCTTCATTTCCAAATGGCCCTCCAGTTTCTACAAGCCAGGAAGGTTTAAAGGCAGGCTGAGTGACCCGGTTGTGCATTAATCAATATATTTAGAATCATCCACTGCTGCTTTTGTCCTCTTGAAATATTCCCTCTTACAATCCAGCATCAGGGATGTGAGAGATGAGTGGGAGCCTCAGCATTTTACATTCTACAGGTCAGATCTATGAGTCTTCAAAGTCAGATGGACAGTAATGGGGGAGGGTTTCATTCACAAGAAAGACACAGTATTGTGAGGGGAGGGGATCCTGATAATGTTTGAATTATGCATGAAAGAGTCGAGTAATATGTGCACTGTGGTGTGAATATCACTCCCTGTGTCCACTCGGTGGCACTGGAGAACACACACCCTACACACCATACACACCCTACACACCATACACACCCTACACACCATACACACCATACACACCAATCAGCCAAAGCACTAAAACCACAGGCTTCATGTTGAGTAAAACAAAGCCGCCCTTTTTATGAATATTATAATGTTTGGTTCATGTTGAATCTGTCCGAGGGGGATTTGATTTATTGTCATTTTGAAGTTTTTGAACTTTTTTTTTTCTCTTTTTTTACTGACAGGTGAAAGTGCTATTTCATTCCCCTCATATATATAAATTAAGGTGCTGCTATACATCACATGAGGAAAACGCAGTGATGTAAACAAAACGAAGTGTGTTACATCAGACTCTCTTCCTGTAGCCACTAGGCGGTACTATGACTATGACTTAAATTCAGCTTGTTGGTGTCTTTGACTCTCATCGAACATGAGGTCTGGGAAAGATTTGATCATGTAGAGTCCTGTTTCAGCAGTTTTGCGTTTTGTGACATAATTATCTGCCTCCGAAAAAAAAGTCACAGTCTTCACAGTCATACATCACCAAGTAACGTGTTTATGACCAAATCTGAGATTAATCTGGTCGACCCACCAGGAGGAATACATCAAAGCACAAAAAGAAATAATCCTTTGCCAATACTACAGTACACCCCTCCGCAAGGTTTGGCCTCATCGTTTTTGGATAATCCTGCTGAGAGACAGACAACAGAAAAACAAACAAATCGACAAACAGAACCAAAAACATGACCTCCTTGGCTGAGGTAAAAATAAAAAACAACAACAACAACAACAACAACAAGTGCTCCTGTGTGAAGTCTTGTTTGTCTGCACTGTGCTGTGGAGCCAGAGAAGCTGCTGAATGTCAGAGAAGTCAAGAATCACAGGATAAATGTCTCACTTTATTGCTCTGTAGTCTGGAGACACGCATTCCCACGGCCGGACGTGCCAATAGGGGTGTGCAGATGTTGTTTTATATGTTCCACACATGCTGTTGTGTCTTACGTCATCGATGTTCTTGTATTATTGCGATTAGGACTTCAGTGTTTGTGAGTGACATTTGAAACCTACAAATGCGCGACAATTTTCTGTAAACTCACCCTTATCTGCTCTCATCTTTTCTTTTATCTTGTCTTGCTTTATGCACTTTTACCCATTGATTTTAAAGTTACTTCAGATTGGAAACAACATTCAGTCAAATACACTGTACTATAACTGTTCTTCCAGCTTAAACTAGAGACTGAATTACTCCTCTTTGAATTAATAATTTCCAAAGCACAAATTTAATGCTACATGGTTAAATCAAATTAGTGTGATGGTGACGCCGTCTGGTTTCAGTTCACTAAAGGGGCTGGAACAATTTTAAAGCCCCTGAAAATAATTTTAGCCGGAATTTATAATTGCATTTGAAGACGGTGACTACATCCTTGATAGGATTAGCCATCAAACCCTCCAAGATTCATCCATTTTTCTGTCAGCTACCCTAGGACATGGAGCCCATGATTGGATAAAAAGGGGGAAATTGTTACCCGCCCTGTTGTCATTACCAATCTAACACTGGCAGATCTATTTTTACTTCAAATAATGAGGAAGAAAGTTGGTTAATTCTGTAATTCTGCCTTGATCCTTCTTGAAAGCTTGCTGGGGGTTGGCTGCCTGAGTGAAGAGGAAGAGGGGCATCTAATGGTTTCTTTAATGTGAAGTTTAAATATATCTTTGAAGGGACCAGATGAAGTATTAATATCAGTAGTTGTGTGTGTGTGTGTGTGTGTGTGTGTGTGTGTGTGTGTGTGTGTGTGTGTGTGTGTGTGTGTGTGTGCATTCAGACACTTTTGGATATATAAACCTGACTCACAACTGAAGACTACTTAATTGGGGACAAAAGAGCAGTGCACACCTCTCCCCAAATGATAAAACATACATTTTTGAGCCGGTGGCCAATTCAGAGGGGCTGAATCCCTCCTTAAATGTTTTTTAGCTCTCCGCATATTCAGCTTGGTCATAACAGCAAAAAATGGTCACAAATGTCAGTTGTTTAACAGAAAATATTTGTTTTGTTTATGGGGCAAACAGTTCCTTGGTTCTTAACATAGTTATTTACAATTGTGTGCTTTGTTAACCTATGTCAACACAAACAATATTTGAGGAGCGTGGTTAAAAGTTTCATACAGGTTATATTACTAAAATATCCATTCAGGCATAGTTTCTTTAAACTTTGCAAAGGAACAAGTAGCTTGAATGTTTTGTTTTGTGTTTTCTTCTGTGGCGCTACATTCATGAATGTATAGAAAATGAGGTAAATGAACATTATAGAGGAAGCAGCATGGAGGGCAGCAGCAATGTTTTATAGTTTGTGAGTCCAGACTCAGTGGAACAATGTTAGAGAGCATAGCATCACACCAGAAGCAGGAGCCACAAATGATTGCTTCCACTCTGGTTTTGAATTTACGTCAGTGCCTTTTTTCTGCTGCAGGGTCATTTGTTCCAGAATTGAATGCTGATTAAATCTGTTCTGGTTACAGACAAAAGCCAGATGTTAGCAGGTTTTTTTGGCCAGTGGA
>NC_141321.1:14666508-14671508 GCF_037954235.1 Aulostomus chinensis | reverse complement strand
CCAGAGAGAGCCATTGCACTTCCTCACAACTCTGAGGAATTCCAACATGCTGCATGCTTTTTTATATTTTATGCAGCTTCACCACTCCATCACTAAACTTCAACTCACATTAAAGAAACATTTTATATATGATTTAGATTCAGATGTTTTGCACCCCTTGAACCAATGCTAACCAGTGTTTGTACGCTAAACATTTTAATGTGGGTGGAGGCAAAAGTTTAAAAAAAAAAATTTAAAACCTTGGGCATTTAGCTTGAGCAAATAAAGGAGTTGTCATCAACACAGTGGCTTATTCTATGTTGGGTCATGATAACTGCAGATTTAAGCATCCCACCCTCAAGACTGTCCTGTATATAATTTCAGTGGTAAATGAAAACAAATACTCCTCCTCCGTGTGTGAGAATGTCCTCTCGTTGCTACAGTGCTGAGGTCATATCCACTGGGAAGGCCTCGGCGATGTGTGTGGACAGGATGAGGAATAGAGCCCTACTTTCTGAGTTAGATAAATACCTCCATCCGCCTTACAAGAGCATTCACAGGGGACAACACAAAGACCAAAATCAGCAATACATAAGCATCAATAATTAAGCAGCCACACACAGAGTGAGAGGGAGGGTGGGGTCCAGGATGGTGTGTATGCTTGGCTCTGAAGTGGCTCTTAAACGCTGCTAAAGTCTCTGAAGCTTGTCACAGAGGACAACATGGAGCGAGAGGCGTTTTCCTTTAACTACATGACACAACTGTAATGCGCTGTAATGTTGGTTCCTTTTATCTTAATGCTGTTTTATTAGCTTCCCCCCTCCCCCGATATCCTATTTGTGTGTGTGTGTGTGTGTGTGTGTGTGTGTGTGTGTGTGTGTGTGTGTGTGTGTGTGTGTGTGTGTGTGTGTGTGTGTTACTACAACTTTTCATAGATTTCTCTCAGTCGACCAGGCATAGACAGGTTGGTTCGATGTTTCCCCTGAAAGATAGTACATCACATGATCAACCCACAGAGTCACCAGAGAACAACAGTGCTCTCATTGTGTTTCCTGGGAAGCACTTAAGCCACAATGATGTCCAAAGTTGGATAAAATAAAGACACAATACCAGAATCTAGCTGCCATGGGTTCCGAGTTAATTCATGTAGCTTTTTTCTCACCTGCACCCACATTCTGTTTTTGAGTTCCAGAGCAGGATTCAGTCTACAGGCAGCTTTATTTTGGAAGGAAAAGGTGCTTTGGTGTTGTGTTCCTGTAGGGACTCTGGGACAAGTGGAGGTGTAGAATTTCTGCCAGTGTCACTTTGTCCTTGTGGAGTTTCTATCTGCCTTTCAATTACTTCTGTGGACTGCATGGAAAATGAGTTGTTGCAGCTGCTTCATTTTTTTTTTCCTACCACCTCATGTAATCTAAAAACATTCCATGAGGTGGCGAGGTAGAGCTAACACGGGAGACATGAAAGAGAAGTGGAGGATGAAACAGAGGAAACGTGAGCAATGTGGAGGATGAGAGAAGCTGAAAGAGAGTGAGGGGAAGACAGTTTAAGTGAAATTGAGAGCATGTCTGAGACAAGAAGATCAGATGCAGACAATGAGGAGTTGTTGTGTAAAAAAATACACCTGTAGGAAGACAGAGAGTGAAAGAAAATCCTTTTTTCTTTTCTTGTTTTTCTGTTTGTCGGTGTTAGGAAGCAACCTGTATTCCCTCCCAGTCGTCTTTGGCATCTCTCTCAGCAGTGGGTTTCCATTCATGGGGCATGGAGTGAGCAGTGACCTAAGGGAGACCCTGTAATTATCCTCTGAGTCTGTGACAGGCCAGGATAATCAGTCTCACTGGGAATACTGGCAGAGATCTGTGGACCAGTGAGTCTGAAAGACCTAATCCTCTGTGAAGCACACTCACAGCTCTTATACTGGTAACTGTGTGCTCTCATAGGGAGCTGTTTGGACACACTCACGGGTCACAGTGTGCATTCACGCCTCTCCTCATTTGTTCTGTCGCGTAGTCTGTTTTAATTTATATTTCATTCCTCGGTCTTAGATGTTGCCATGAATCGCAGGTTTAAATTTATGTAAGTCGTGGTGAGGATGCGTAGTCTACCATCAAAGTAAAAATTTAGATTTTTGAAGTTCACTGCCAGGTCTTTTAAGGTACATTTCTAGATAAAACAGTAACGAGAGGTTGAATTTTGGCAGCATTTTTAAGTGTTATTTGAATAAAAGTCTAAGCCTTCTAGTCTTGACTTAGTCAAGAGAAACCTGAACTATTTTAGTCCAGTTTGAGTTTATTGACCTCAGTTTTTTTTTGTGGTTTGTCTCCTCAGGTTTTTGGAATTTTGTTTTGATATTTTTTTTTCTTAAAAGTGTATTAGTTTGTCATATTTCAGTCATTAGGTTATTGTTATTTAAAATTCAAAAAGTTATTTGTTTCATTTTAGTCCATATGATCATTAATTTCTGTCTTCTGAAGTACTGAAATCTGAAAAGGATTGTCGACAACAAATTTTAGTCTTGCTTTCGTCTACACAAGAGACTTCATTTCCTGCTGTGTGCAGCTGATTTAACAAAGCTAATTGCTATGTATTTTTGTTAGTCATTTGAGAATATTTGATGTTTTAGATCTACAATTGGTAGGCAGTTTGATATGAGCAAATAATAAGCTTCATGTCACATAACAGCGAGTGTTGGGGCTTCAGGTAGAAAGCAACACAGCAAAGGTTAACTTGCAGCAGTTATGCTTTGAAGTCCACAAACACACACACGCGCACACACATAAGAACAAACACACACAAACATCCAAGGGTGCGCACGCAAACACAATGGTTCAACAGCTCATACATTTTTCAAACAGGCTTCAGAAAGAAAGTAGTGATTTGGCACAAGCCCCCAACATAAACATGCGCACGCACGCACGCACGCACGCACACACACATATAAGACATTAAAAAAAACATTTCAGTATCAATTAATGTAAAAAAAAAAAAAGGTTTGCTAACTTTCCACATGTTAACTGACATTTGTGTACAATGTGACTGTCTGTAGTCTCCTCACATTGTGCACAGGTAGATAAAACCCTACCATATCATGTTCCGAAGGCTGCGGGTCAAAGTTGACAGATATGTAATCACTCGTTGAAATTTCTGATGTCAGAATAGTTGTGCAACTGTGCCATGCAAGATGAGAGCAGCAGCCTTCCCACAGGGGGCCTGGGAATCAATTATCACTCCCCCGAGGCGATGGATTGGAGATGAAAACATGCCAGACCGCCACACGGTCCGGCTGTCATCATTTGATTTACACATAATCAACTCCTAATTGTATCACGTTGGGCCCGCAAGTGCATTTAATTCAGGCTGGAGTGTGTATTCACAGGGGTTTTGTCAGGTAGAGTGTCCCTCTGGTGAGAGCAGCTTTAATGTGGTCTGCCCTCGCTATAGATGTGTGCTGCTAACCAGCGATCCAGGCTCGGGGAGCAGACTTTTGTGCTTTGACAGATTGATCGACAGCTGACATGACTTGCTCCAGAGCTGCCAGTCAATCCAAGAGTAGCCCCAGTGCAAATGTCTTCCCATCAAGAAGACTTCAAAAATAGTTTTTTTTTTCCCTCCCTGTCTCTCAGAGTGATCAGCTCTGGGTCCTCTTGACATGGAGGAAGTTGAAGAGGAGCAACTTCACTAACTATATTTTCTGCTAATATTGCAAGGAAATGGTTACCCAGGTTCCTGTCATGCTGCTACTATATTGGATGCTGTTTGTGGCACTCTTAGAACTCTTATGCAATAAATCATCTCAGCCTCATGAGGTAAATGATGTCATCATACAACCTCCTCCAGAGGTCTAAATGTGTTCCTGCACTGCATCCATAACAGCAGAAAGGAGGCAGCAGACTCCCCTGAGCATCACTACAGACATACTGAGGGGAGAATCACATGACTACTCTATTCATCTACTAATTACAGCCCCAATCAATACTTATTTTATTTTTTATTAAACCAAATTCATCTATCAAGACAAGTTTGCTTGCTCTGCAAAAGAAAACATTTTAGGAAGTCAAAAAGTAAAAAAGAATTCAGTTTAATATGCAGCTCTTTAAACATTTATATAATGTCTATAGTAAAGGCGTTTGCAAATGTCAGTCGTCACTATTTAGTGGTAACATAAAGGAGAAACTGCTTCATAAACTTCTTTATGCTGTTCCCGGAAGTAAAAATCCTTCCTCTAGCACATCGATGACAGTTGGCAAAGTCTGTTTAAATTCATGAAGCTGCATCCATTAACAGCATCATTTGTTGTGATGCTAGTAGTCAAGGGCGAAGACTCGCTAAACCCCCAAGGCCTCGTCTGTTGACACGGTGAATATTAAGGTGTTACAGCTTTACTAACTAAACCTGTGAAGGGCGAAATGTGTCTTTTGTGACAATTAAAAGTAAAGATACATTTAAAGGCAAAGTTGAAGAGTCGACCTTCCCGACATATAGAATTAGAACACTTTCCAAAATGTTGTCAGATCATCTAAAAATAACACTTAACCCTAGAAGTTTGGACAAAACTAATGACCCTGGGCAGATGCCGAGCTATAGCTATTGAGGTTGTGCCCACAATACTTTTATTGTACTGTTATTTATCATTTAGAACGTTTTGTGGCTTGAGTTGGGTGCTGGGACCTTGCCAATTCATAGATTTTTGGACATTTAAATGGGACATCATTAGAGGGAAAATAAAAGCCATTCAGTGTAAGAGTCATATTCAAGCACACTTCCCGGTATTTAGGCTGTGTTTTACTGCTTATAAATTCAATAAAACCCTTTTCAGGATTTTATAACACCCAGGAGTCAAAGTCATTCTCTCACAAATGTGGCAACATTTCACACATTTGCAGACTGAGCAGACGAAATGCGTGGCTCTATAGCTGCATGTCAAGCTGCATAGATAGATAGATGATAGATAGATAGATGATAGACAGATAGATAGATAGATGATAGATAGATAGATAGATGATAGATAGATAGATAGATAGATG